>NC_134485.1:419215484-419354211 GCF_040206685.1 Ascaphus truei | reverse complement strand
TTTCTCTCTCCCTATTTTATCCACCCGTTCGGCACAGAGATTGGGGCTCTTTTCTAAAACATTTGCCTCATGTACGAAGTTTAGCAGAGTTGATTTACCGTCTCTTCATATAAAATAGGCCAGCTATGGCATTTGGCAGTAAGAATGTCCATTGTTATTTCTTTAGTATAGGACC
Organism: Ascaphus truei; assembly: GCF_040206685.1. Lineage (NCBI taxonomy): Eukaryota > Metazoa > Chordata > Amphibia > Anura > Ascaphidae > Ascaphus > Ascaphus truei. Next base: position 419,354,036 of record NC_134485.1, on the reverse strand, counting down.
CACCCTTCCCCAAAGAGCTTACACTCCGTTTCTTTCTTACATGTGACACAACGGACAACAAGAAAATAAAGTTTATAGTACTATTTACTTCCTTTACAGCACTCACTTGTTATGTTTATTATTACTTAGATTGTAAGCTCTTCGGGGCAGGGACTCCCTTTCCTGTTGTTACTGTCATGTCTGAAGTGCTTATTCCCACAATGTGTTATATTATTATGTCACGTGTATAACTGCTGTGACGCGCTATGTACCTGGATGGCGCAATATAAATAGAGATATATTTACATACATTATGTATCATCTATTTCTCTTTCCCAATAAAATACTTATAAATAAAAAGCAAACAAAACATATTTTGTTCTTTTCCTTTTTTTTTTTTTTCCATTTGTATAGATGTGGAATGGACAAACCAAAAATGGTATTGATATATTACTAACAATTTCTACAGTAGATGTAGCGGGCGTCCTTATTCTTGGAAATAATGTAATATAGCTGTGAATAACTATCAGCTCTTTTACACATGAAATAGATGTAGGTTTAATCATTGTAAATATATGAATAGATTTGTATTTAGATACAAAATAATGGGGCAAAAATATCACGGCAAATGTTGCAGCAAAACCAATTGCACTAGATGTATCAACAACAAAAAATCCTATTGATTTTATTGGGATTTTTTTCTTTGATGTAGGGTGCCTATTTTCTGCCCAGAATTGCACCACTGTGTACAGTACACTTGCCCCTATATATATAGACTTACAAAATGTAATACAACCTTAGCAGAAGGTGAAATATGTATAAAGCATGACTGACTAACAACCATGACATTGAATTGTATGGCTGCAGAGAATCGTGTTCCATTCACGTAGCTGGTGCTGGGGAATATTCCGTGGGCCCGCCTGCAGCTCAGGATCGTGTTCAGCACCGGCTCTGGGACACAGAACAGCTCCCATTCACTGGCAGAGGCCGGGCTCAGGTTTCCAGCCTCATGCTGTAAACAACGTCTCGTTGCCAATCTGGACAAAGTGTTTCCAGCTCACTCTGACCAGACAGGACAGTCCCTTCCCGAGCCCCCAGCGCTCATTGGCTGAGGACGTCCAGCGCTGACCAGTCACAAGGGAGGACAGCGGCTGGAAAGAAATGTCCCAGCGTGTGCTGGAGGATGTCTTATTATGGGATTCTAGGAATGAAGCGGCTCTGACGCAGCTGCACATAGCTCTGTTTCCATCTGCATGGCAGCGTTCAGGAGACGCTGTTATATAACATGTTGTAGTGGTGGATCAACAATGCTTGAAGCAACAGGACTTTTCATGAGCTTGTCTCATTGGTCAAGGCTGAAGAAGTAGCTCAATGGTAATGTCACTGCCTTTGTGGTGGGAGAGCCTGGTTCAATCCCCAGTATCGGCTCCTCGTGACCCTGAGATAGGCCACCTTATCGCCATGTGCCTCAGACACCAAAATTAGATTAGCTCTATTGGGCAGGGAGTCTTGCGAAATGCTTTGCACAGCACTGGGTACACTGTCAGAGATGTATAAGAAAGAAAGAAAACATGTATACTGTTCTTTCGTGCAGTTTCACCTCGTTGCTGCCAGCGGGGGACATTTTTACGGGAGCAGTGTTTATCGTCTAAATCTGGAACAGTACCACTACTTTTTAAGGCAGTTTGACCATTGCTATTATATGTACAGTATACATTACATTCCCAAATGTTATATATGTGTATATATTAGCTCTGATGTGTCTAACGCGTGTGTCTACAACCCCAATTGTGAGTTTGTGTTATCGCCACCATTTGCACACATTTTAGTAACACGTTTAACCCCTTCTGTGCCATTCCTGGCCCCTCTGGCACTGACGGGGTTAAGAAATAACATTGACTTTCGCATTGGGTTTCGCCTTGTTTCGCTTGAGTACAGATCCTGATAACCAATTAACCACGTCCTGTCTGAGCGTTCAATGCACGTGTTTGTGTGACTCACTTGTGTGACTCACTTTCTATACCACACAGGCTGCAATTCAGCGCTTCCACGGGCTGCCAGGTGTCCAGTATAGAACCGGACTGTCCTGTATGTTGTGTGCACATGTATGTGTCCGGTATTACCTCTCTGGACATAGTGTCCTGACCTTCTTGGTAGGCCGCGGGATTTCCCAGAGCAGGGCTGTTGCTTGGGGGCTGGGAAACTTCCACCATCCTGATTGGCTGCTGCTGGGTAATGCAGTCAATCAGGAGGCGGCATCAGGAGCTTCGGCTGGGGCCAAGGAGAGAAGGAAACGGCATGGAGCGGTGAGAGGGTTGAGTGTTTGTTTCAAGCGCATCGCACCTTTCAGCGCTCTGTCCAGTATTTTTGGAGAAGCCGCCTGCCAACCCTACTTGTGTTGGGCATTAACCAATTCACTGCCAGAGGAGCCCAGAAGGGTTTAATTACAGTTTGTTCATTTCATATCTGCCCTACCACAGGTCCCGAGTGCTGCATTACAGTCTGTAATTAATTCAGGGCCGAATAAATACACAGACGAACTCGGCGTCTGCCCAGGGCCCGCAGAAGACTGAGGGGCCCGGCGGCCGTCGGACCCTGCTGGATGGCAGGTACAACAGGAAGGCAGTAATGGGTCTTTCAGTATTGAGGCCTTGGTCGCTCCATAGAAGGTCCGCCCATCGGCGGCGGACTCTGACTGAGCGCAGTGTCAAATACCCTCACAGGGCGACACCAGTCCTCTCCTGCTGTCTCGATGGCGCACAAGGTCTATTACACTTATAGTGTTCCATGTTTTCGGGTGTTATTTCTAGAAATACATGCCTCGGTTTTTTTTGGTGTTTATTTTCTATACATTAAAGCCGGGATGTTATCGGGGTAAAATAAAGACATGAATCAGGATTATTTCCCCCCCCCCCCTATATACACATTTTACCTTCAGCTGCGCCGCATTGAAACGGAGGCAACAAGACGGGCGTCAGCATCTCCTTGTGACATACGCGAGCCAATCACAGCGCCACGTTAACCGACTTTGCTGTTCGGTTCAGGGTGTTTTATACTCTTGTTTACGACAGGAAATGCCTTAATAAGAGTTATACGCTTTTACTCGATAAAATGCTTCAAACCGAGCTGCAGGACACGTGTAAGAGTCGCGTACGGCATTCGCTTTTCTTAACAAAAAAACGGGTGTCAATTGGTAAAAACTGAATTCCTTTGCTAAAAAAAAAAAAAAATTAGTCCCTTTTTCAGTAAAAATCAGTAAATACTCAAAATGCAAAACACTCTAGAGCAGGAGTGGCCAAGTCCGGCCACCAACAGGTCAGGTTTTAAGGATATCCCTGCTTCAGCACAGGTGGATTAGTAATTGACTAAGCCTCTTATTGAACCACCTGCGCTGAAGCAGGGATATCCTTAAATCATGACGTGGTGGCCCTTGAGGACTGGAGTTGGCCGCTCCTGCTATAGGGTCCCCAGGAAGAGAGAGGGTGGGAAGGCCGCAGCCTGACTGCACAGAGCTTGCGTTGGGTGAAGCTTGGAAGCAATAGCATGTAGGTGCTATATTGGTGCTGTGAGGATATTACCGTGGGGCCGTGAGAGAAAAATGATTATTTTTACCACAGCTAACGAAGGTTGTTGTTCAGCTCTGTATAAAATGAACTACAATATAAATATATAAAAGAACAATGAATATTTACATGTACACTAATATACTAATACACTAATATTGCGCGCGTTAGTTATACTATAATCTTTTCTATGTAAAATGTCCTGTTTACAATATATATTTATGTATTATTTATTCTATCATTTGCAAATTATAGCCTGTTTTATTTGGTACAAGAAGTTGGAATTAGCATCAGAGGCAGTGTCAGATTTCCCATCAGGTAAGGGCCTAAGGTGGCAGAATTTGGAGGCGGCATGCCGGCTTGCCTCCCCGCGCATGTGCGGTCGGCAAGCGCGTGACATCACGTTGCCATGGGAACAGGAGGCCGGCATCAGGTAAGGGCCTAAGGGCGCCATTTTGTTTTAAATCCACTACTGGTCAGAGGCTTTATTCTGTATCTGCCAAAGCGACAAAAAATTCCCCATTCGAGTCTACAGGGATTTTCATCCGAAAACAGTTCGAACCCCTTAATTAAAAAGAAATGATGCTCTATACCCGGGGTCCTCATCTCTGGTCCTAAAGCCCCCCCCCCCAAACAGGTCTGGTTTTCAGGATGTCCAACCTTCAACACCGATAGCTCAATCACTGGCTCAGCCGAAGACTGAACCTCTGATTGAGCCACCTGTGCTGAAGCTGGGATATCATGAAAACCTGACCTGTTGGGGGGGCTTGAGGACTGGAGATGAGCCCCCCTGTCCTATACCACTCTTTGCCACCACACATTCAATCACTGAATTCCTGGGCGCCTTGCTGCATGCTTAATCAGGGATTACAGTAAAGGATGACACAGACAGATGACACAGGATGACACACTGCTGACAATTGACTCCAGGTCATCTGTGTGATAAAGCCAGTCCTGGCTTTGTGTTCCCCATTACAATCAGGTGTAGGGTTAATAGCTTGGGGTTTTCTCCCAATGTATTGTGCGCTTATCCCATGTCCCTGCATTATCATGGATAATATCTCTGTAATAGCATTACGTACGCTGGCTGTGGCTGCCTATATATATATACATAGACACAGACACACACACAGAGACAGACACACACAGAGATAGACACACACACAGAGACACACACACAGAGACACACACAGACACAGAGACACACACACAGAGACACACACACAGAGACAGACACACACACACAGACACACACACACAGACACACACAGACAGACACAGACACACACACACAGAGACAGACACACACAGAGACAGACACACACACAGAGACAGAGACACACACACACACACAGACACACACACACAGAGACAGACACACACACAGAGACAGACACACACACACAGACACACACCCAGACACACACACACACACACACACACACAGACACACACACAGACACACAGACACACAGACACACAGACACACAGACACACAGACACACAGACACACAGACACATAGATGGCAGATAAAAACCACTTAACCCACCGAGTCCGGAATGGGACCTTTCACCACAGTCACGTCACCGCTCATCCGGAGAGGACAGTCAGCCATGGGCCGTTACCCCCCTAAGGTTAGGGGTTTTAGGGTAAGGGGTTAATATTTTAGGGTAAGGGGTTAAGCTTTTTAGTGTAAGGTTAGGGCAGAGGTGCGCAAACTTTTTTGGCCTTTTCTCCGGCTTTATTGATGTCACAATGTCATGTGACGTTGCGTTGGCACGGCAACGTGACGTCATGTGACCCAGCGGCGGGAAATGACGACACGTCGCCAGGAGCCGCCAGAGACAAGGTAAGGGACTTGGAGAAGAAGACAGCGCACGACTTCTCATAGTGTATAAATGTATATATAATAAAACAACAATTTGTGGTATAATATGCACGTAAAGAAAAAATCAGTTAAGCAGGGCATGTTTTTGGTACGTTACCGCTCATTTGTCCATGAATTCCCACTCTGTGAAGAAGAACAGCTGTCCTCATGGGCTCCCACTCTGGTCACTGCATACGCCCCTGTTTCAGGCTGTCCAACTCTCCGCATATACGCACAGCGCTGGAGAACGTCCACACGGCAGCAAAATACACCCGGTAGGAATCAGGATACACAGCGGATCGGCGGAACAATCTGAACCCCCAACTGCTGGCTCTAGGGTATAACCCACAGTACAAGCCGCAGCTCCAGGGAACCCCCTGGATCCAGGTGATATAAAAGAAATCGATCCTATTACCCAGGATTCCTGCTTTAACTTCCTATAAACACTTCTTGCGTCGAAAGTCGGTACAAATCCGAACGAAGCGTTCGGCAAGTGCTGCGATTTGCTGAGGATCGCAGAGGAAGCTGGGACGGCGGATTATTACCAGATACCTTTCGTTGTCAGTGGGTGGCATGAGTGGGTGTCCGTGTTTAATGGGCAAAGGATGACCAATGTACATGGTTCAGGCCTGCAATGCGGCAAAGAGCGAAGATCATCTCATCCCCCTAAAAAAACATTTTTTTTGGAGGAAACCATAGAATATCATAGCACTTTTACCAAAAATCCGTACATTATTGTGTTATTTAAGCCACTTTAGATTTAATGTAATACTCATTTGCTTGTCCCCACGTCAGTCTCTATGATTTACTTGAGTGACCTATTAAAATAGACCAGGAGGGGAGACGTAGGACGTTGGTGGTCAAGTGATCCTTGTTTACATCACTTCCCCTAGTAGACTTGTAAGCAGATACGGTTCCACTCTGACCACGGTATAAATACAGCGCGAACCGGTCAGTCCATCAACACTGGACTTAGCTGGCTGTCCTGCTTTAAATCTCAGCTCCTCTTCTGTCTGTAGAGGGATATACTGTACAGAGGAGCTTGCTAGAGACCAAACCGAACAGGTAAGACTGCTAAAGGCATTGCACCACTACGTTTTTATATACAAACCCCTAAGTATTACTTACAGTATACATATACAACGTATGTATTAGAATTATTATTATTAGACATATTAAACTTTCTTTTTATGGAAAGAAAAAGTGATATTTTAGCAAGTGTGTTATTTATTTATTTTTAGCACAAATAACATTTTTGGAATCACACCGTGCCTTTATTATTCTTTTGAAAGCAATAAAAAATAGGTAGGCGTGTGATGTTGATAGAAGCTTTTTATTTAGCTAAATGACGGACCTTATTTCAACATTTGCGTTAAGTCATTAGCTATTGGGTTCCCCCATCTGCTGAAGATTTGTGCCCATACTTACTAAGTTGTCTTCTGCAATAAGACACCTTTGGGCGCTGGAAGACTCGTTCTAGTCCAACTTGGAAGGTTCGCCAGGCACTTAAGGGGTTAAATGTATTTGTGTTTATACTACATGATGGAACATTATTACATTGAACCAAAAGGAGCTTCTTCTTTGTATGGCAGGTCTGGGGCAATTACCATTTAGTTACCCTGGAGAGAGAGAGAGAGAGAGAGGCAAGTGAAGTGCATGTGGGTGCTACGCACTACCAGAAAGAGGGTGATGTCCTCACATTAGGGTGCGTTTGAAAGATAAAAAGCACATGTGGCTCGATCAGTCTCTGCTTTGGCACAAGTTTGCCTACATCAGTCACAGCTTCAGCACAGGTGGCTGAATCAGAGGCCCAGCCTTTGACTGAGCCTCTGATTGAGCCACCTGTGCTGAACCTGAGGACTGGCGTTGAGCCACCTGTGCTGAACCTGAGGACCCCTGACGAGTGATTTTCTAAGAGGCAGAGAATGTTCTGATGACAGTGTTCCGGAGTTCTGAGAAGCCAGTACATCGGGTTCTCCCTCGCCAAACAATGCTTTGCTGGCCCATCTGGGTCCCCGTCCCCTCTGCCATTTCAGCTTGGGGTTGCTAATTTCAGCACCTGGCACTGTTAATGAATGCATGTCAGCCACTTCTGTTTATTTGTTTAACTAATGGTGGCCTCATAATTACTTTGCAACAAAAAATACAGGACAAAAAGAAGCAAGGTACCCGGGGCTTTGAGGACTGACAAAGAGTCTTATCTCTAAACCATTGTAGGATTACCATAGAAAGATATATATATATATATATATATATATATATATATATATATATATATATATATATATATATATATATATATATATATATTGGTTAAATCTAGAACCTTGCGTAATTAGGTTGCCTTGGCTGCCATTTTTGCTTTCCCGGGTAAGGCAGGCACATGCATTATATAAAGAAAAATGTATATACAGAGGGTAAAAAAACATTCTCTGATTATGCTGCTTTAATGGCAGAACAGCCAAGGGGGAATTGAAAGGGTACCTCTTAATCACTATGCCAGGGATGTATTTCTGAGCTGGCAGGGTTGTTGTATCATATAACTCTGGGGTGCTCAATTTCAGTCCTCAAGCCCCTCCCCCCCCCCCCTCCAACAGGTCAGATTGAGTCACCTGTGCTGAAGCAGAGATATCCGGAAAACCTGACCTGTGGGGGGGAGGCTTGAGGATTGGCGTTGAGTACCCCTGATATAACTCACTCATGTTCCCCTCGATTTCCAATACTCTTAGCCCCAATCCGTAGTGTTCAGCACAGCTGAGAAATGTCAGATTTATTCATAGCGTCCTGGTGTTTATATAAAGTCAACAAGTCTCACCCTTGTCCCATATTCGGTCTCGCCAGTTTTTGGCCTTGACTGACCTCCCAGTGAAGCGGACTCATTGGTGAACTGAATAGATGTGTTGTAGGTTGTGATCGTTCTTCATGCCCATAGCAGTGTGTACGTGCGAAGAAGGGACTCAGCCGGCTTCGAAGACTCTTCCGCCCATTGAAGGACTTTCTTGTTGGTCCATTACACTAAATTGACACTTCTTCTGGAGAAGTGCAGCTATGAGAACTTTGTAAGCTGCGTAATACAATCATTACTGAGGAGCCACAAATACTCACAACTTAGGGTAGGAACCCCTCAGACAAACCCCATATTTTCAGTTCCGGGAACCCACTGATTTCAATCCTGTAAAAAACATGGAGGTTAGTTCGGGTGGATTTCTCGTCTAAACTTCTCATAACTACAACAAATAACACATCCCACTTGTGAGCACATTCACACGTCAGGTCTGTAGCGCTGCCTTTCCCCATGATCTCTTAGCAGACAGTGCTTCCACTGCGGCAAGGGATTCTGGGAAATGAGGTGCACATGGGCACTCCGTGTCACTTGGCTTCCTGTCTACTTTAACATGGACCCCCCTCTCCAAGCGTACGCCTGCTTAATTGTATTGCTTTTTCAGCCCAGCCTGGGATAATAATAATTATTATTATATTTCATGTAGCGCTTTTCTCCCAATGGGACACAAAGCGCGTCACCATTACAGTACAGTGCGCGGTGCGCAGCACATAGGAATGTTACAGGCACAGTCCCTGGTGAGTTTACAATCTATGATTTTGGTGCCTGAGGCACAGGGAGGTAACTTGCCCACAGTCACAAGGAGCTGACACCGGGAATTGAACCAGGCTCCTCAGTGTCATTGTTCTCTGCGTCAGCGCCTTTACTCACTGAGCTGCTCCTTCCGCATCGCCAGTAAACCTCCTCAGACAGCTGTTTTTGACCTTTTGGGTTTCGTCAGTGTGAGGTTGGGTACAGGCTTTGCCGGGTGAAGCTAGCAGTGGGTACAACCAGACACACAGTAAATTATGGTGCGTAAAAAAAAGTTACAAAACCCCTCCGCCGTGCTGTGTACATACAGCAAACAGCACGTGTGAGCACATTCACATGTCAGACAGGTCCACATCCCTGCCATTCCCCATTGTCTCTTAGCATACAGTGCTTCCATTGCAGTCAGGGATTCTGGGTAATTACATGCAAATGAGCACTCGCAGTGTCACTGCAAAGAGGCCCATGATACGGGATGAGACCCTCCAGTTAGTTGTTACTTTTACGTTTGCAATGAGAGGGGTGGGCAGCACCTGCAGTGATGTGCAGAAGCAGGAGGCGCCACGTGCCACGTTCTGCTAAAGGAGAAGCTCCGTGGTAATGTGACTTGCCTTTGAAGTGGGTGAAGCCAGTTTGAATTTCCGGTCCTGGTGACCTCGGGCCAAGTCCCTTTATCTTCCTGTGCGTCAGACATTGGTGACCTCTGTGGGGCGGGGACCCCTTGCACCGCTGTAAGTACAGCACGGTCAGTGCATATCAGGCCGCGTTTATAGTGTGCGCGCGGCGGAGTGCGTGGCGTTGCTCGCATCTTTTGGGCTCATAGTGGTTGCGCGGCGGTTGGCTGAACTGCTCATGTGACGCGGCCGCCACGCAAAAAAAACCCCAAATAATTTGTAGCTTGAAAATTCAGCGGTGCGGTCGCTCTGCGCCACACTCATTGACCGCCACAGATTTGTACCGCGGAGCGCAGGCGCGGTTACTATAATCGCGGCCTCAGAAGAAAAACTCTTAATATTATTCTTTTTTAAAATGTATAAAATCAGAGATCACATTATGTCCGAGGTCTGGTCTATGCTAAATATTTAACAACTGCCTGTACATATAACTATTTACACCCCCATCCAGTAATTTCCCCACAGCGCAGAGGCACACCCCAAAAGTTAGTATCTTGGCGTGCACATACCCTAAGCCAGTCAACAATTGAGCCACCTGTGCTGAAGCAGGGATCCTGACCCGTTGTTGGACTGGAGCGGGTGCCCCTTACCCTAAACCTTTATAGCTGGCCAGCATCTAAGATGAACATATTTTTCATCGCAGTCTTCGTTTTTAGAGAGAGAGAAAAATTAGATGCATTTTAAAAATAATACTTCTTGTATTATAAATAGGGAGAGAATTACACTAATTTTACTTTTTTGGTGTGTTGTTTATTTTCCTTGTTCTCACCTGGATGTCAGCACAGTACCACTACTCTTCATTAATAGAACAGAATAGCATGAGGATCTTAAGAAAACAGCTCAGTGACTCCTTTAAGAACATGTGGAATATGGGATAGCAATGTCCGACCTACCAGGATCCATAATACAGTAAGAGCATTTAGCCAATGAACACAGTATTCCATTTTTAACATGTTTGAAAGTGCTGCACTTCCAAAATATGTTGATCCTTCTCTCAATATTCTCTAAAAAAATCATTTATTTGTACATAGAGCAGGTAGTCTTTTCCATGATATCAATCTCATAAGATTCCTGCCCTGCAGAGCTTACAATCGAATTGCCTGCGATGCAGACACCGAGGTTTAAATGAATTCAAGGACAGAAGGGGCAAAGTGTGCACTGTGTTATCCAACCTAGAAGATCAGTATATCGCTCTCCCTATAATACTGTTGCACTCCTTAGGTGACTGTCTGAGAACCCTTTGGGATTATCGCTGGTCCTCCGCTCGCTGTGATAACGCAGGACAATGGTTGGACTGAAGCCCATAGATGTGCCTCCTACAGCCCTGGTGAAGTTCGTGGGTGCGGGCACAGCGGCCTGTGTCGCCGATCTATTCACCTTCCCTCTGGACACCGCAAAAGTGAGATTGCAGGTAAAAGTTCACGAGGGGGCAACGTGCCATGTACTGAAACTGGAGAGGGTTGCGCTCAGAGGAAATTTGAGGAACCAGAGCCGGTGCCAGAGCCGGTGCCAAGGGTGAGCAGAAGAGGTGACGGCCTCAGGTGGCATTTTCTGTGCCTCTCTTCATTCCAGATATAATACCAGGAACAAAAAGGAGGCACAAAAAATGCCGCCTGCTTGGTGGCAGTGCCTCTGTAAGCTCTGGCATCACATGGTGTCGCCATGACAATGCGACATCACGTGACACCACGCAGCAGGAGGAGATGCCGGCTGGACAAGGTAGGAGGCTCCGCGCTCTTCCCCCCGAGCCGAGCTCCATGAAAATGTTGACACATACATAATATACATACATAATATACATACATACTATACATACTGAACATGTATACTGTACATATATACTATACATACTGTACATACATATATACTATACATACTGTACATACATACTATACATATATACTATACATACTGTACATATATACTATACATACATACTGTACATACATATACTATACATATATACTATACTGTATACTGTACATATATACTATACATACTGTACATACATACGGTACATAGATACTGTACGTACATACTTAGTATACATACATAATAGAACCTTTCAAATAGGTCAAGAAGTTGAAGGTTTGTAAAGAGAAAACTGGTATTGCTGACTATTACCCCCCAAGAATCATCACACCTTACTCACGGGCTAATGAAGGGATAAAAACCACAGTGATCAGTCATGCCAATTATCTATATTCAGATAAAGCAGCAAACCAGTTTAAATAACCACATAAAGACTGGTCAACACCACTCAGCTGTGTTCAATCAAAGGATAAATGTAAGTCAGATGGGGTGTAAATATCACATATGCATCAACATCGCTTAAAACTTCTAGATTATTCCAAATAGCACTGCATTCAAGGAATATAATGAACTAGGATATCTGTACAATCCCATCCAGACATGCATTGAGGCTGACAAGCTTGGCACAGAAAAATAACATGCTATGGCCACATCAAGGTGGTTTTTAACCACTTTAATACTAGAATGACCTTAGTGCTTGGCGAGCAACACATATCTTGTACAATCCATTATCCCATTTATCCTCACTGTTTCCCTCCACAGATCCAAGGAGAATGCTTGTCTGAAAAGAGTACCAAGGTCGTCCAGTACAAGGGCGTTTTTGGCACCCTGACCACCATGGTGAAGACCGAAGGGGCAGCCAGTCTGTACAATGGGCTGGTGGCCGGCCTACAGCGACAGATGAGCTTTGCCTCCATCCGCATTGGGCTGTACGATTCTGTTAAGCAGTTCTACTGCAGCAGATCAGAAAGTGAGTGCCTCGGTGGGAACACATGTAACTTCCAGCCCCAGGGCATAACCACCACGTATCCCCAAATCTTAGCTTGGAATTGCCGAAGGACAATGAAGTCAGGAAAATAATGGAGATCAGTTTATCAAATCTGTGAAACTGGTGCAAGACCAGGGCAAATAAAATGGCAAAAGGTTTAGCCAATTAGAAATCCCATTGACTTCCGCGTGATTCGTTTTCTTTAATAAATGTAGTTCTTCTTTTTTTTTTGCCCCATTTCTGCAGCTCGGATACATTGATACATTGACATCCATATATCCGATAGCTGCTCCATTTTTTCAAAACATCATGCAGTTAACATGAGGATTCCGGGCGCCAATGGTCATATTGGATACAGTACCTTGATACGCTGTCCCTAGGAGGCGCAGATTGGAAATGTCTCTCTGTGTGTGCATTTTGCTCAAATATTGCCTTGATCCCTCTCTCCAAACCTACTAATATTATCCACTGCAACATGCTCATATTGGTGGTGATGGTCAAAATACTTCTCTCTCCACATAAGCCAATATGGCGTGTGGTACGACCTTTAGAAATGAATAGTAAAAGTGAGCACTTTCACGGGTGTTTTGGTTCTTTAAAAAAAATCCATGTTTTGGTTGTTATTCTAAAAAAAAACAACTATGTTTTGGTTTTCGCTTTCGGATTTTTATCAAATGAAAGAACTATATTTTCAAACATTTAACTGTTTTTTTTTTTTTTTTTTCAAAAGTTGCTGTTTTTTTGTAAACTTTCAACCATTTTATGAAAAGAAAATGCAAAAAAAAAAAAGGGGAAAAATAACAAACAAACAAACAAAAAAACAAGAGTAAACCTTTTGTGGGGGTTTTGGTTTGAATCCAATGTCGAATGCACAAATTGCTCCACTCGGAAATCAAATCGAATGTTGAATCCGGGAAGCTGGGATTTCGAACACGTAAACGGGCCCACCCTCGGTGACCAGGCTTCATTTCGGTGGCTGTCATATAACCTTACCGTTTAGTAATGCAACAATGATAATAAAGGATAGTAAAAAGTACCAGCCCTGAGATGAGCTGAGGGCGGGGATCTCACTTGTTCTTCTGCTGACACCAAGTCCTCCTTCTCCTCCTTCAGATTCCGGAGTCTCCTGCCGGCTTCTCGCTGGCTGCACCACCGGTGCTTTGGCTGTTACTTGCGCTCAGCCAACTGATGTGGTGAAGGTGCGATTCCAGGCGCATATCAAAGTCCTGGATGGTAACAGGAGGTATAATGGGACCGTTGATGCCTACAAGACCATCGCTAAAGAGGAGGGACTCAGAGGACTCTGGAAAGGTAGGACATCTTCACTTGGTATAGTCCAGTGTCTGAGAGGCTGCAGCAATTATTTTATTCTTTATAAAAAGGGGAAGTTTAGGTGTAATAAAAGGTACTAGTAGTCTGTACCTCCACACTGTGTTGTTTGTTTGGGTACAAAACAGTAAAAAAAAAAGCCATTCTTTAGCCCCAATTGAATATGCTGGGAAGCTGCTTCCCAGTGACGGAGAGGAGTTCAACCTCACTCAAATAAATGGGAGTAACATTTCTCCAGCGCGGGGGAAGCAGCTTCACGGCATATGGGTTTGTGTGAGAAGCTAGAGTACTAATTCCCCCCCCCCTCCCCCCAAAAAATAAAGTCCAATACATTGAGATTATATGTTCAGCATCAGATAAATAGCATTTGTAAGAGGCTATTACAACTTGTATGTATGTATGTATGTATGTACTGTATGTACTGTATGTATGTATGTATGTATATATGTATGTATGTCCTTATTTATATAGCACCATTAATGTGCACAGTGCTTCACAGCAGTAATACACGTGTCAATCATATAAATAACAAATAATACAAATAGCATATAATGGGAATAAGTGCTTCAGACTTAAAAATTTACATTTCGGAAGAGGTGTCCCTGCTCGGAAGAGCTTACAATCTAATTGGTAGGTAGGAAGAACGTACAGAGACAGTAGGAGGGAGTTCTGGTAAGTGCGTCTGCAGGGGGCCAATCTTTATGTATCATGTGTCCAGTATAGTGCTAGCCCCAGAGCTACTCATATGCTTCGTTAAGCAAGTGTGTTTTAAGGTGGGACTTCTATTGAAGGCACAGGCATTGTTACTTAACACCATGATCCCTCTATATCAAGCCTCTTACATAAATGATAAAAGCCCAAAGGTTTCATTCGAACATATTTGCGGCTGATTGCAGGGCAGTTGATCTTGAAACGTTGCGTATATGTTCAGCACGTCTGTTTGCAGTGTAGCCTTCCAGTTTGTATGCATTGTGCAAGAGCAAGGACACAGAGTCCTCATTATTTTAAATAACAGATTCTGGGAGGACTATCTGTTGTGTCTCAGTTCCCTAATGTCTTCTTTGTTTTTTGACGAGCTTTTCTGTTTTTCCAACACCAGGGACCTTACCCAACATCGCACGTAATGCCATCGTGAACTGCGCAGAACTGGTCACGTACGACCTCATCAAGGAAACCCTTATTAATGAGCACCTAATGACAGGTGAGAGCTATGTAGAGCGCGGGGTCTCTGTAAGCGCCCCCCCACCCCAGAAAATCTCACGCCCCCCCTGGCCGGGGGCACCCCCCAGTTTGCACAACCCTTGCATAGGGGATAGAAAGATGACTTAGTCTGATTGTTACATAACCCAGAGAATCTGCTGGATACTGTACATTTCATCACCACGTAACTGCTTCCCTGAGAGTCTCCAATGTACACGTAATACCCGGGCACATGCAAATACAGGGACTCCGTAACATACCCAGAGAGTTGCTACTAAATAAAAACAATAGATTCTGCCACAGTGTTTTTTCTCTCTCACACCTTCATTTCCTATCCTACACCTTAAGGCTGCATCCAGGGTCGGCGCTTATGCGCTGAGGCGCGCTCACGCTCGGCACTGAGCCCCTGCAGCCGCAATGAGAGCGGCTTTAGCAGGGGCTCGCTTCCGCAAGCGTGCGTAAGTCTTAGCCAAATTTTAAATTCAAGCGCTCAAGGGAGCGGAGGGCCGGTCACGTGAGCGGTTCGCCCAATGAGGGCAAACCAGCTCTGTGACGTCACTGGCCCGCCCCCCGACACGCCCCCGGATGGCGCGCGGACCAAGGCCAGGGAAAGCACCCGCTTTCCCTCAGCCTCCGCGCGCCTCAGCACGGCTGCAGTCATATGGACGCAGCCTAAGTCTGGTGGTCAAATTCAGGACATGTGCGCCTTGCACTCCATAACTCCTCTATTTCCTGGATTGGATCATCTAACATATTAAGCGCTATGCGTGCCTTATAATGAGCACATTAAATACATTATGGTGGGTAAAAAAGTGACATAAACCCTCCACCGTACAGTGTACAGCAAACATAAATATCGCTTGTGAGCACATTCACTTGCCTCAGACATATCTACAACCGTGCTTCCCCCTCCCTCCCACCCCCACCCCCACCCCCACCCCCACCCCCACCCATTATCTCCTAGCATGCAGTGCTTCCACTGCAGCCAGGGATTCTGGGAAATGGCATGCAAGTGAGCACACAGTGTATTATAATGGAAGAGTTTTCTCATGACTCTGATGGCTTCTAGGCTGGGAGCTGCCCGTGGTATTTTAACTCCTACACACTGCAATTCCAGGACGTGTAACACTGCGGGAGCTTGCACAACATGCTGCTGCTATGTGTAACACTGCGGGAGCTTGCACAACATGCTGCTGCTATGTGTAACACTGCGGGAGCTTGCACAACATGCTGCTGCTATGTGTAACACTGCGGGAGCTTGCACAACATGCTGCTGCTATGTGTAACACTGCGGGAGCTTGCACAACATGCTGCTGCTATGTGTAACACTGCGGGAGCTTGCACAACATGCTGCTGCTATGTGTAACACTGCGGGAGCTTGCACAACATGCTGCTGCTATGTGTAACACTGCGGGAGCTTGCACAACATGCTGCTGCTATGTGTAACACTGCGGGAGCTTGCACAACATGCTGCTGCTATGTGTAACACTGCGGGAGCTTGCACAACATGCTGCTGCTATGTGTAACACTGCGGGAGCTTGCACAACATGCTGCTGCTATGTGTAACACTGCGGGAGCTTGCACAACATGCTGCTGCTATGTGTAACACTGCGGGAGCTTGCACAACATGCTGCTGCTGCTATGTGTAACACTGCGGGAGCTTGCACAACATGCTGCTGCTATGTGTAACACTGCGGGAGCTTGCACAACATGCTGCTGCTATGTGTAACACTGCGGGAGCTTGCACAACATGCTGCTGCTATGTGTAACACTGCGGGAGCTTGCACAACATGCTGCTGCTATGTGTAACACTGCGGGAGCTTGCACAACATGCTGCTGCTATGTGTAACACTGCGGGAGCTTGCACAACATGCTGCTGCTATGTGTATCATGGAAAGATTTAGATCTTCGATTTCGTGCATTACAAGAGAAACGCTGCTCCTGAGTCACCCTTACAGACTTGTTCAGTTCCAGTGAAAGTGATGAGGAAGACTGATTTTGTGAGCAATAATCTAAAGGGTCTTTCTTTGGAAGCTTCTTTTTGTGCATTGTGCAGTCTTTACCTTTATATAATTTCCATATTATTCTGAATATTTTGTTTTCTGAGGCTTTTCTCTCTGTGGAGGCATGTGAACTGATTTGTGATGAGAGCAGCATGGTTCTAAGCTATGCTATATAGGGGCTTATTAGCTAAGCAGTGCGCTGCCATAACACATATTTAGAAGCAGCCCATTCACTTGAACTAGCCAAAAAATGCCTTCCAGCGCAGGGAAGGGTTTGATGGTGTAGCACAGGGGTGCACAAGGTTTTGGTGCTGTGCCCCACTACCTGATCTCCCACAGTGCTCGCGCCCCTCTCCCCTTACCTATGTGTCGCGGGGTCCTGTGACATCGCGTCACGTGACCCCACGGCATCATTTGATGCCGCATTGCCATAGCGATGGGCGGCAAATGACGACGCAGGGTCATGTGACATCACGTCACCCTGTGGCATCATTTGACACTGTGTTGCCACAGCGATGCGTCACCTGAAGCCGGCTGAATCACGGGAAATGTGTTAAATAGGCCTCGCGCGCCCCCCCCCCCCCCGGCATTTAAATGCCGTGGGGAAGAGCGCGGGGCCTCTGTAACTACCGCGCCCCCCAGTTTGCGCACTCCTGGTATAGCACAGCAGTTAGTACATGTTTGGCCTTAATCCACAGCCCTTTCTGACTCCTCTTGCGTCCCCTTCTTCAGATAACCTGCCATGTCACTTTGTGGCCGCTTTTGGCGCCGGTTTCTGTGCTACCATTGTGGCTTCTCCAGTGGACGTTGTGAAAACAAGATATATGAATTCCACCGCCGGCCAATACAAGAACGCTCTGAACTGCGCCTTAACCATGGTGGTAAAAGAGGGAAGCACGGCTTTTTACAAGGGGTAAGTCGGGAGAACGCAGGTGCTTTTAGTTTAACAAAAACTAACTCCGAAATGAATTGGAAAAACAAGTTGCTAAGACCTGTAATGTAGCATCGGAGCCGATTTTTACTAAGCTATGCTATTGCAGAAGACCTTCCGACACTGAAACACACCTTGCATCCCCTCACCGGAATGGCTTTAAGGTGCCTTCCGATGCCAGGTGATGTCTTATGGAATAACAGCGCTTAGTAAATATTGTCCTTAATGTTTTCTGCAGACACGTGGGGTGTATTGTAAGTGTGTAAATAACAAAACAGTGGTACTTAAGACCTACTAGTACCATCACAGCTTGATCACTGCTTTGACTAATGTTCATAGAGGTTACACTATAGGAACTTCATCTCTTTTCAATGTAAGTTACAGTAATGAGATCTTCCAGCCATGAATGGCATAATCATTATCAGATCTTTCCTCTTCGCAGCTTCATCCCAGCCTTCCTGAGACTCGGCTCCTGGAATATTGTCATGTTTGTAAGCTATGAGCAGTTGAAAAGAGCTATGATGATGGCCCATGGATCTTGAGAATATCTCTGCTAAAAGTACAGCAGTTCTTATATGGAGGAGTTTAGCGAGCTGAACTCTCGGACCACATGGACCATGAGCAAGGTGCTGCATGTTCGGAGAACTTCACCGTGCTCGGATAGACCTTATTCAAAGGACTTCCATCCTAGACGCAGAAACTTGTTGCAGGTCAGCGAGGTGCAGGATTACATTCCACATTTACAATATCAGCTTGGACATAACTACACGGAGAACTTCCGATCACAAAAAGGAGTATATTTCAGCTGATAAACAAGGGCTAAACCAAGAAATTGGAAGACGAGTGGACACATATTTCTCGAGGATTGAGAGAGATGACGGTGCCTTTGTGGTCAAGGTTTATAAACTGAGGAACTGAAGTTTGCGATCCATTTCCAGCTCCTGTGACTTTGTTATAGAAACTTTGAGCCATATTTACTAAACGGTGCTAATTTGTAAGGCTTGTAAGGTACCTTATGGCTTAGTAAATATCGCCCTTTATCTCAATGAGCTTCGGGTACTGAAACGTAGGTTTTATTGTTTTGTTGTGTACAGTGTCTCATACTCAGCCAGCAGTAAATGTTAACAGATTAATATTACTTGGGACAAAAGGAAGAGCGGACCTTATTTCACTTTAACAAAGAGATAAATCGCATAGCATACCTGGGAAACAGATATGCCAAGGTGGAGGCGTTCAGGGTGAGACTTCTGCAAGGTGACCTTGGGAGTGGAATGCAGTCATGCCTTTGCAGGTCCATGCAGACTTAAAGGCAGCGATTCAAGCGGGAGGGATAAATACAGAGATTGGTGCAGACAGATACCTAAATATTAATGTCCGATAAGGACTTTGGCCAAAGAGAGACACAAAGAGAGTGAGAATGAAACACAGGTGCCAAAGAAAGCAAAGTGGGAGAGCTCAGTGGAGATAGAGAGGAGTAGTGGGCTGTATGAGAGGGGGAGAGTGGCCAAGGTGAGCAAGCGAGAGTCAATGAAGACATTGCTAGTGTGTGTTCAACATACTCAAGAGAAAGAGCTACAGCTATAAAAGAGATGAATGAACATGGCGCACAGAGACAGACTTAGAAGGCGATAGGAAGCACGGGAGCGCCAAGTGACAGAGAGCAAAGTGCCAGATAAAAGCAGATAATCCAGGGGCCACAGTTTGCTTGTTTTGGCTGCATGTGACTCTGGGGACCCCTGTGTGAATGTGACCTATTGTATTTGTTCCACCATCTGCATTGATAACGAGGGTTTAATCAGGGCAGAAGCAAAAATAAATGTAGTGTTTTACACAGCATTAGTACACGAGTATTCTCTAGGGCAAAAGTGGGACAGGACAGCACTAAAAGGCGTTGACCAAAAAAATCCCGCCGCAAGAAATAGGATTGCTTCTTTCTCTGATAAACCCAGTCCTGTTTTTCCCCCAGAGAACTTTAACGCATAACACACTCAGTCAGCATTGGCAACGAGGAGACCAGGAGGTCTCCCAGATTGGGACGTTTGCATGATGTCCCATCCAGAGTATCTTTGCCTTTTGGCTGCTCCCAGATCTATGAATACATCACATGCTTAGCGGTTAATGTTCACCTCTCTGTGGGTTATTTACAATGTGACTTGAAGATGGAAAACATGAGTGCTCTTGATACTGCCAACCAACCAATAAATATGTAACCTTTTACCCATCTGTCTATCGTTCTTGGATTCTCTGTATAAGGTGTAGGCACGTTCTATAGTGCCGGGTGCGTGCTGCGCCGTGCGTGCTGCGCCGTGCGCGCGCGCGGATTTTTAGTTGGCTGACGTCAGTCAGCCTTTCTATAGAAGGGCCACGCGCGCGCACGGCGGGGAGAGGGGAGCCGACAGACAGCGGCGAAGATGAGGAAATTAATCTTTTTGCGCCACTGCCTGCGCTCGTGTGTGTGTGTGTGTGTGTGTGTGTGTGTGTGTGTGTGTGTGTGTGTGTGTGTGTGTGTGTGTGTGTGTGTGTGTGTGTGTGTGTGTGTGTGTTTATGTGTGAATGATTGCAGAAGTTAAAAAAAAAATTTTAATAAAGATTTTTTTTCATTAGAAAATCTTATCTAGCACTTCCTTTCACTCACACAACCCATGCACACACATATACTCACACATACACATACACATACACAGATATACCTTACTTGCAGCTCCCGGCACTATATACAGGAAAAGCATGTGGCACGTGCACGCGCGTTCGCATAGGAACGCACGGCCGCATGCTGTATATAACAGGCCTTATGGGAATGCTAAATCTCCCCAACACCACTCCTACTCCCTACTCTTCCAACAGGCAAAGTGTTCAGCTGATTTGCAATCTCTTTCCCAGGCTGCTGAATCCCACCGGATATGTTGTGTGTGAGCCATTAAGGAACGAACTGAAATCTCTTCCTAGGAAAAAATTAGGTGGCAGAATTATTGTAACTCAATAGTTGGTGTCAGCTGGTTTCTATTCATCCCTGATGAAGTGAAATTTACTTCCCGAAATGCGTTGGGATTGAATGGCGCGGAACAGACCGGCTCTGAGGGACCCAAGGAGAATCTCGGACGAGTGGAAATGACGTTATTGCGGAAGCGCGGACGCACCAGGAATAAGTGTTGAGAGCGCAGGCAAATGAGCGTGGACTCAAAGACCCTATTGAAGCTCTAATATACAGAAAAACCTGCTTACTGCAATCAGTATTGAGTATTGGTGCAGAGAATACAGTTTTTTAGTAAAACTATTGCACTTTTTTGCACATTACTGAATCCTTTTTTCTGCTGTTTTTTTCTTCTTCTTCTTGGGTTCCTATTCAGAGAGAGCCACTGGATTCTTAGTCAGGTTCCCAGAACAGCCCCACATCCCATGATAACCCTATCACGGAGTGTAGTCCCAATTGTAGCCTCCCATATACAGGATTGTTCCAGTAATTCTGATAATAACCATTCGGGTGCAGAATTAGTGGGACAGAGAGTTCAGTTCATGAGCCTCCGTTCTAAAACCTCCCATGTCGGTGCCCCCCTTCCCACCCCCTGTGTCAGCGGCCTTGCAAATCCTCCCCTTTCACACCTGTATTTCTCTCCCCCCTGTGTCTCACTCTTCCACATTCTCTTCCTCTCTCCCTCTTACACCCTCCCCCCCCCCCTGTAATCGGCCCTGCCTGTACCTTATGTTTCCACTTACTCTTCTTTATAGAGTGTAAGCTCCTCGGGGCAGGGCCCTCCTTACCCACTGTAACAATGTTTGTTAATGTTTGATATTTTACAGTCTTCATCCTCCCACCCTATTGTACCGTGCGACGGAATATGTTGGCGCATTATAAATAAAATATAATAAGAGTAATTCTTTAATACGTACTGCACTTTATAAATGAATAATATCATAAAATGTGTGTCACGTAACTCCCCTGAAGCCCTCCTCTTCCCTTCCAGCCCCAGCTCACCGACAGATGAATTTGCAATCTCTCCTAGAGACTAGCAGAAAGCCAATAACATATGGGGATCGTCATACATCCAACAGGTTGCCACTTAGAGGCGAACCACGCATGCAATTTTCTTGGTGAATCTTTTTATTAGGTTGAAGCAGGGAGTCTCTCGAGATGAATCCCATTCAGTTCAGCTCCAGGGACCCCCTGCTTCCCGAGATAATTACCTTCGTATGGGGTGTCGGTAACCGCTCTGCTCGTTTGCCAGGGTTCATGCGCTGGCGGAGTTTCACAGCTCCCGCGCCCTGTAAGCCAATAGGAAGCCAACAGCTGTCGCCAGTTTAAGTTCTTTCAAAACTAAAGCGGTCTCACATTTTAATCTGGTGCGCAAACTTTTTGCCTTGCGCCCCCTGCCTGCTTTTCAGCCCCCCCCCCTACTCACGCCCCCCTTACCTGGTCTGAAGCATCAAATGACGCCACGGGGTCATGTGATGTCACGTGATCCCCGCGGCGTCATTTGATGCCACGTTGCCATGGCGAGGCGTCTCCGAAGCCGACTGAGTCACGATAAGTGAAATTGCAAAGGCCTCACGCAGTCCCCCAGCATTTCATTTAAAGGCCTTGTGGAAGAACATGGGGCCTCTGCAACCACCGCACCCCCCCACCCCAAAAAAATCTCGCGCCCCCCTGGCCCATAACATATATTATCTCTTACTGTGCATGCAATGTCTTGTATATAATGTATAACCCTGCTCACTTAATGTAACTAAAGTATGTATTTGTAACCATGTCATCATAACTCTGTGCCCCGGACATACTGGAAAACGAGCGGTAACTCTCAATGTATTACTTCCTGGTAACACATTTTATAAATAAAATACCTCATCAGGTCGGCTCATCAGGTCGGCCTGTGTGACCCTGGAGCTTCAAACTTAGTCGAAATACTGGACCCCCTTTGGAAGTAAGTATCTCGGTAAGCAGGGGGGTCCGCGGAGCTGAAATGATTGGGGTTCGGCCCCGGAGACCCCCTGCTTCAATCCTAAATTTTAAAAAAATAAGAAAATAAAAAACGGCTTGGATTGCTCATATAATATACCCCAACATAACGGGGCAGTCAAGATCCTGTAAGAGGTCTCAGGGACAAGAATAAGCAGCTGCCCCCCCCCCCCCAAATAAGCCAAGTCTCCCATAACCAAAGTGACATTGGACCTGCCCAGAGACCTTGACGTTTTGGGATCCTTGGGGAGACAGGACAGTGGAGGGTGCTTAATAAGGTGACAAATACTTCCACAACCACAAAACAGGTCCAGCCCTTAAACATTACAGAGGTGCAGACAGGCCTTGTGGTGACAAGGACACTATTTATTGTGATGCTCTTCAGTGGTTTACCTTGATGGTCTTCCCTGAGTGTCTTATAGTGAAAGCATTAGAGCTATTAGCATCTGCTTGTAGAAATAGTGCCCCACCCGAAGCTGCCAACAGGTATCCATGGGCTCATTCCACAGCTCGGCATTAACATACATTTAGTATGTGTCCTTTATAGGGATTCTAGTGACTTATTTTAATTAAACTAAAGATAAAATGTAAAAAAAAAAAACGGTGGGAAAACTATAATAAAGTTGGTAATCTTTCTACGGCAGCACAGGGAGCTCCCGATCAAAATAAGTCCATCTTTGGGGGAGGAACCCCGCCTTTAAATTATACTTTGCGTTTATGGGCGGAAACCACGTTCCCACGTGAACGTGTGAGGTCACCCCGCAAATGACTGTACCTTTCTGGGAAGGGCACACGGCTGATGTGCAGGTGTAGCGCCCCCGTTACTTGCGCTGACTTAACGCAATGGTGCGCGGTCTGTTTTGAATAACGGGCGCTACATCTGTACGTGGCGGTTATTGTGTCACCCCACAAACCCGCCAACGGTCACTGGTTATTTTTACAACTCGCAGCCACGAGCTATAAAGTCTGTGAGGATCCCTAGAGATCCAATATACCGGCGCAGCACGAGAGATCATCACATCAAGGTGGTTTATTGAGTCCAAAATGCACACATATGTGTATATATATATATATATATATATTATATATATAAAACACGATTCATAATCGCTCTCATTACACTGAGATTGGGGTTAACCTTATCCAACACGTTCATTCAAATCCTTTGCGAGTAAAAGAGAAATATCCTCATCCTATACCCCTGAGGAAGAGAGCAGATCGCTCTTGAAACGCGTAGGGTGGAGGTTCAAGCCCCGCACACATTGGTGTAGTACCCCCGTACATCGGTGAATCAACGTGAGCTGCCAGCTAACCATCTCTTATAGCCGCCGACGAGTTGAACCAGCTGTTGCGGTTTTCCATTATTCAAGCGCCCTGCTTGGCGCCCTGCAGGAGTACCTGCTGACAAGTTGCGTCCACGAGCGGATAGAGACGCCAGCTAGCAGTGAGCAGCAGATAGACGAGCTCACGGTGGTCCGTGGCTGACATCGTGCTGAATCAGCTGCAGCTGAGTTCTATCTGCTCAGACGTGCTTCCTGGAGCTGCAGGAGTCCCTGCTGATGAGCTGCACCCACGAGCCAACAGAGACGCCAGCTAAGCAGAGAGCAGCACACAGATGAGAGGGGATACTCTCTAAAATATCCACTGCCTGCAAACCTATTCCATCTGGTGAGTAGGCATTGCTATCATCAACATTGGTGCTACGGAGCAGTTGAACCACCTATTCAGATTTTTAATTGCTTAAATCTATGTGTCCATGCAAATTGTGCATTATAGTAAATATTAATTGTTATTAAATGATTTTATTGTCCTAAAAATACCATTTCAGTATTCAGCTGTTATATGTTGTCTTATATGTTGTTTGTTTAATGTTTCAACAGTATTACGCTATGTGTTGTGCTTTCTCTTTGTTTTCAAGCCCACCGTGAGGATCAACAATCTTCACAACCAACAGGCTTGGTTTTCGTATATCCTTTATAGTGGTAAAATTTTATAGGCGCCCACGGAACTATTCCCTGTCCATACTGTTTTCCTGACCAGGGGGTCAGGCTTTGTGTCCTAGGCAGCCCCTTATGTATAGTTTTAATTAATATATA
The DNA here is from genome assembly GCF_040206685.1 of Ascaphus truei. Taxonomy (NCBI): domain Eukaryota; kingdom Metazoa; phylum Chordata; class Amphibia; order Anura; family Ascaphidae; genus Ascaphus; species Ascaphus truei. Next base: position 419,329,053 of record NC_134485.1, on the reverse strand, counting down.
AGGTAATAGTTACTACACCACACACATTGCGGTTAGCGCTACCTGTTTTGTTGTTTATATATATATATATATATATATATTATATATATAAAACACGATTCATAATCGCTCTCATTACACTGAGATTGGGGTTAACCTTATCCAACACGTTCATTCAAATCCTTTGCGAGTAAAAGAGAAATATCCTCATCATATTCTGGGTTACTGGTTCCTTTTAACCCCTACACGGCCAGAGGGGCAGGCCAAGCAGACAGCGGAAGGGTTAAAATCAGAAAACACTTTGTTTCTTTTAATGGGGACGGTTCTTGTATTCAAAAAATAAACTTTCGGTGACAAAAGAGCTTTGCTGTGTATAAAAAGTCTGTCTGGCAGTTATACACAGTACAGCTACTTTTTCTTTATGGCACACTGAACTCTGCACAGCGTTCATCCATGGAGACTCCCGGGCAATTGATTTCATCACTGCTGCCCCCCCCCCCCCCAGCACAGTGATGCAACCTTTACATAAGCTGCTGACACTGTATCTGCTGCAGCAGAAGGCCCCTTCCTCACAGGGGAGGAGGTGGGAGCTGGCTACTTATTGGCTGCCTCGGCAGGGGCGCTGGCCCGTCTCCTCCAATGGGAAAGAGCCCTGGTGATCTGACCAGGGTGGCCAGGAAGGAACACCTGTGCAGCACATGTTCCATAGGTTCAGGAGATCCTGCTGATCCGTCAGTCTGCAGAGGCACCTAGTTATCTCTAGTAACCCCTTCACTGCGGATTTGGGGCTGTAAATCTGTATATATATTATTATCATTTATTTATATAAAGTGCTAACATATACCACGGCGTTGTACAGTGGGGGGAACAGCAGTGACATAAAGTAGAATTACATACAAATGAACGCAAATCCGTACAAAAGGTACGGAGGCCTGTGTGTCTGCACGCACATGCACTCACATGCACATGCACACACATGCACGCACATGCACACACAGAGAACTGTGTATTCCATGCCTCTGTTAGTGTGGAGTGAGTGTGTGTATAATTTATTTAGAGAGACTAAATAGAACTGCACCATTATTGCCCCATTCCCCATTATATACCTGTAACGGTTTATTTAATACCAATTACCTGTATCGGTATTTAATACCAAAATGTGCAAAAATCACACTCCAAAGGCAGAATACAGAATTAATGGCACTATAATATCAGCCACTATAGAAGAGAGGGGATAGGGAGTCATTATTCCAGGCGAGCAATGTAACAAAGCAGCGGGGAAGGTCAGCAGAATGTATTGCAGGTTGTATAGGGAATGGTACAGTATTAGCAGCAGAAAGAGAGAGGTCGTGATGCCCCTTCATGGATAATTTGGCAGACCTCATCTAGAGTACCCCCCGGACAGCAGATCTCCAGGAGGACCTCAGTAAATGATAGATTGTGCAAATAAAGGCTACAAAAATCGTGCATGGGCGACATCATCAAACTCATCAGGAAAGACTAAAGGGTCTTAATATGTACAGTTTAGTGCAGAGAATGGAGACGGAGATATGAAACTTCCAAATGCATAAGGGGTTCCCACAAGGTACGGGGGTGGGCGGCATATTTCTGAGAAAGTGTTAGAACAAGGAGTCATTCTCTGAAGCTGTAGGGTGGCAGGCTCCGGGGAGGGGCGAGCAAGTAGTTCTTAGTGAAAAGGGGGGTGTAAACCCAACAGATTTGGTAGAGAGTAATACAGAAAAGGGATTAAAAAGTGCTGGGGATAGAAATAGGGCGATTCCTAAATATGGGAGAGAGCCAAAGATAAAGCAGGGCCTGGGGTTTTACAAAAAAAGGAGGAAAATGGGCAGATTATCTGCCATCATATTGTATGTTTCTATTAAATAAACTCACAACTAGGCCAATACTAACGGAAGACGGCATAACAGGCTTAATAAAACGGACACGGCTATGTTTTATTTGACATTAACAAATATACATATCACATTGTAGAACCGCCGCCTGGTTCTGGAGTTTGGTGGCTGCAATGTGCACAAGTGACTTTAAATGACTACAGTATGTCCCAGTAATAATCTGTATGCAGAGCAATGCACGGCCTCTCCGGCAGCACAAGGCTTCTGCGTTTGCATCTGAATGTGTTCAGAGTTTTCCTTGCCCTAGGGGCAGTTCACTCCAGACAGTGCTAAAGGCAGATTGCATGAAGGTGATACACCTCTGTATGAAAGCTTTCCTCCCTGAAATTCATTAGCACACAGAGAGTAGCGGGCACCATGGGGAGAGGGGAGGAGGGGGTCAGCAGTCTGAACATTGACTATTTCAGATCTCACAGATGTGTTTGGAATGGTGTTTATTCCTAGTTTCAGCTGATCCCTTCACTGCTAAAAGGTGTTTGCGACGCCTTGCTCTATAATAGTCACATACTCAGAGACAAGACTTCCCTTCTGCCATCATGCTCATGTATTGCACAGCAAAATGTTCCATAAGCTTTCTCTTTAGGATGATACACACGTACGTGACTTTGCCCTATAATTTATATAAGCTAAACCCTCTGGCGTTCTCTTTCTGAGATATGTGTGTAGTAAACGAGAGCACGGCTCCAAAAAACAGATGCAAATATTTCTACTCTGCGTCAATGGGATAAGGAGCTTTTCCCCTGTTTTGGGGGGGGGGGGGTAGTAATAGTCGGAGTTACAGGAGATAGTCAGTGCAGTAACCGTAAGTGCAGGTTATGCTTAATTTGTGGGGTGAGTTTTAAGGATAGTCAGTTTTAAATCAGAAGGTGAACCCCATTTGCAGGGGAAGAGATGGCAGGGAGGCGTGGGTGAGAGCAGGTGTGTGTATGTCCAGGTTCAGGCTTAGGGGAGATCCCCATCAGCAGAAAGGAGTAGATAGCGGTGTGAATAAAGGATTTCTGGGGGTGCTTTTTATTGAGGGGTAAAGAAGTTGTTGGGAGAAAGGTGTAGAAATAACATATATTATTATGTCACGTGCATTACTGCTGTGAAGCGCTATGTACATGGATGGCGCTATATAAATAAAGACATACATAAGTAGGTTTATGTTTTCCCATTGATTTTACAGTCAACACAATTTTAAAAATCCCAGGATTAGTCACAAATTATATGCATCAAATAAAATATCTTTAATCTCATGAATGTGTACGCCACCTTGTGGGAAAATATGGGTACTGCTGCTCACCAATATCCAACTAAATACTCTTTGGCCCAGATTCACATGGGTGCTAAACTTTAGCATGCCTTTACTCCCATTGCTATGAATCGAGGCGGAGGTATGCTAAAGCTTAGCACCCTGGTGTGGATTTGGGCCTTTATTTGCAATCTTACCATGTAGAGAAGGGCTCTTCCTCTCCACCACACTCAGTGGCCATATCTGGCCTTGGACCCCCTGCTCCGTCTCCTAATTTAATTGCAGTTTCCCAAGCAGTTACAGTAGCAATCCCACCAGATGAACATGTTTTCTTTAAAATACTGAGCGGTCCTCTGGCGCTAAACCAAGCTATACTTATACCGGTTTAGTTACCAGTGTTTTCACAGGGCATTTAATGCGGCGTCCAATAGAAACCTGAAAATGATGACATTGTGGCTTCCAATTGGCCGGCAGGACCTGCAAGATTTGGCGGCTATATTGAATTCCTGAAAGAGGAGGAAATCATTTATTTGTATCTATGGGGAACTCCCCTGAGATCCCGATATACGTACTGGCTTAGTTAGCAGTGTTCTCCTCCCCTATTCAACATTTCGTCCCCTACACGGGCTATAATTTCTAACTATGATTATTAGACAAGTATTACATATTAACAAGCTATATGGTGGGCTATAGAACGATATCATGTCATATTCGTGGGAGAATATAAATATAAAATCAATTAATATATCGCCTACATAGGTCAGGCCATATTTAAACGTACATTATAGACCAAGTGTCACCTTCGTAAGCACAGTTGTCAATGTATGCAGAGTACATACCCATCACGTATAGAGACTGCTGCCAATAGATGCTTCATATAGTCTATACAAGAAGGATAAAGGGTTAACCCAATTTCTCCCCGTTACACATGGATGAAGTGATGTGCTTTAACGACGTGTGTAGGATAATCAATACCAAAGCATAATGAATAAGTCACACTAAATCTTAACGAACACCTCTATGAACCCAACATTCAGGGGGGAAAATAAAGGGGGAAAAGGCAGAAAGATGCTGTACAATGGATGAAAATACACAAAATACACAATATTTAACGTTATCAATTTGTACTAAAAGATCAAAGAGATAGTCAACCCCCATGCATCAGCATTTTATATATATATATATATATATATATATATATATATATATACAGTGCAGAATAAATGAGTACTTCAGTATTAGGTGAAACCTTTTTTAATTTGGACTAAGCTTTCAAGAGTTCTCCTCTCTTCCTCAGGTCAGCAATACTGTATAATAATAATATATATATATATATATAGACAGAGAGAGAAAGAGAGAGAGCGAGAGAGAGAGCTAAACAAGAAATAAATAGTAGTGCCGATAGTGTGAGGTGATTAGATAATAAATTGGTAATGTGATATATTGTGGTAATATACTAATGTGCTATTATTGTATTAATTCAGTGAACAATTCCAAAGAAATATATAGACAAGAAGCATACAGCGCAAATCTTAACAGTATGTTTGAGTGGAAGAGATTATACACACCACTTATAAAGCCAATATATTTTTAGGTAAGGTACATACCCTGGTGTACACCTATCCCTACAAACTGCAGCCAATTTAGGTCTGCGGCTCCACAATCGCCGCCTTGAAGATTTGTAGAAGAGTGACCTAATTGTAATAATAATTGCGCCTAGGTCACTCTTCTACAAATTCCAAAGAAATGTTTAATAAATGTGATGTATAAAGATGAATGGAGTGGGTGCCACTCTAATAGTGTGTGACAAACAAACAATGAACAATACAGAACAAAAAATACAAAATGACCAGTCCAATGATAAAGTCCAATCAATGGTGATGTAAGACTTACAGGTGTTCGGGGTCCAGGCTGCGTTCAGAAGGATGAACCACATACAATCCGGTTTTACCTAAAACAAAAGAAAGAAAGGAAGCGCACGCCCCATAGTGTAAAGCGGTATAACATTTAATAAAAAGAGGTGAGGGAGGGAAACAAGCTCCCTCACAAAGGTAGAATACTAAAACAGCATTTGTGAAATCAATATCACCGCCAGAAGTTCTGATCCGCAATCTCAAAGGATCCTTTAAGAAAGTTGCCCGTTGGACGAAACGCGTCAGGACAGGATATTGCATCATCATGCTTGACCATGCCAGGGCACAAGATGCAAAACCTGCGCAATGCTCCACACAGCGGGCACAATACAAATATCACACAGGAATCTGGATTACAAAATCAATGGAAGGTTTCCCTGTTCCTCCAGCAACATCGTGTACCTCATCATGTGCATGAAATGCCCAGGGGGCTGCTACTACATAGGTGAGACGGGACAGGGGCTAAACAAGAGAATGAACCTGCATCGCCACAGCATCAAGCGCAGAACAAGAGAGTCCTGTCTGCGAACATTTCTCTGAGTGTGGCCATAAGATGAACGATCTGAAGGTGGCCATACACAAAGGTAATCTTAGAATACCAAAAGGGAGACGGTTGCATGAATACAAATTTATGAAACTGTTCGGGACACTGACCGGTGGCCTAAACCAAGACCGTAGTTTCATGAGCCACTACACAAGAGTGTAGTGCTAAATCCCATGTCTATACATACTGCGCTATATGAACGCACACACACCTGTGTCTTACACATACAAATGTACAATGTCATTCTATCCCTATATATCAATAGGGACCACATAGTATCCACACACATTTATAGTAATGCAACACCCTCTTACATTTCAACACACACCAACACCATTGGTATACACTACCACTCCACACACACCTTTTGTAATGCGCTGTATACACTGTGTGCACTTTATAAATGTATATTTACACACACACACACACTCTTACATCACAAACATTCAGGAACCATTTAACACCTAACGTCATAAACTGCATACTGCACAGGGGGGAGGGATAGGCTTCATCCACAGATAACATTCCAGGCTGTTTTAAAGTAAAACGTATCTTGCTTTATCGATTGTAACACCACCCGAAGAAGAGATCAGTGAATCTCGTACGCTCGCACAAATAAAAGCATTTCATTAGCCACAGAACGGTATTTGTTTTTTATTTGAGATATATATATATATATATATATATATCTCAAATAAAAAGATCACTTGTGAGCAAATTCACATGTCTTAGACAGGTCAGCAACCCTGCCTTTCACCATTATCACCTAGCATACAGTGCTTCCACTGCAGCAAGGGACTCTGGGAAATGAAATGCAAATGAGTACACTGTGTCACCTTTTGCCTGAAATCCATTTTTACACAGAACCCTTATAAGCTAATGCTCGCTGTTAACACAGCTTTTAAGCACAGCATGGGAATCAGATGCAAAGCCAGAGAAACCACTCACATACAGAGAGAGAGAAGAGAGAAGAGAGAAGAGAGAAGAGAGAAGAGAGAAGAGAGAAGAGAGAAGAGAGAAGAGAGAAGAGAGAAGAGTGAGTGTGTGTGTGTGTGTGTGTGTGTTGCCCCACTAGCTAACGTGAGCAAATGTGTGTTTCTAGGAAACCTGAGGATTACACCTAGGGCAGATATAATTACATGTTGCTAACTCCTTTTAATCAGAAGGCTGGCTCCTCTCTAATTTGAATTAGTAGAGAGATGAATGATTTTTCAGCCTCCTCCCTCACAGATTCCTGCAAATCACTGAGAAGTGAAGAAATCTCCCACCCCTTCCTTATCTGGGCACCAACTGGATATGTGACAAGCAGTAACTGAGTCAGACCGGCTGTGTCCTCACAGTGAGGGGGAGAGAGGTGCTGCTTGGTTAACAAGGCTGCAGGATGGCTGGGGAGGGGCTGAGGCGTGGGGGGGGATCAGGCAGACCCGCCCTCAATCTCCTATTGTCCATGCCTGCCTCCCTGTCCCTATATAAAGAGAAGCGCCGGCTAGTTCTGCTCTGGATCAGCTCCTGATCACACCAGACAGAGGACAGCCCCCTGTACCCACCTCCCACAGACACAGCCCCCTGTACCCACCTCCCACAGACACAGCCCCCTGTACCCACCTCCCATACACACAGCCCCCTGTACCCACCTCTTCCTACACACCGGATTACATTTTCTCCATCCCGGTAAGTAATGTGTGTGTATGTATAATGCTCTTTATAAAGGACCTGGTGCCCCCTGTGTATAACACACGGTGCTTTACTAAATTACAATACTGGGTCAATCAATGACAAACAATGGGGACAAATGCAACCGGTAAATTGCCCAAGGCAGAGGGTGACCCTGCCCCGAAGAGCTTACAATCTAAGTGATTTCCTGATGGATCTGCCCCACTGGGGCTTCATTTACTTGGCAACTTTCTTTAGTTACATTGTATCTGATTATTTTCTATCTCCCACATTTCTGAAGTTTATTTGTTAAAGATTTATTATTATTATTATTATTATTATTTTTGGTATAGATTGGTGACCAGGGTCTGTTTGTGGCAGTGTCTTTTATCTTTTATTTTGTTAAACTGTCTGTAAATCTAATTTAACTGTATTTAATTATTCACGTTCTGATTTTTATGTGGAGGGGGTGTAACATTTTGCCACTGAATTGTTTTGTATAGATTTTATTATAACCATCTGTTATCCAGTACAATCTCTTGGGTATTGTTAAAAATTAAAATAAGCCATTAATTAATATATAACTTGACCCTGGATGACTAGTGTGTGGCGGTAATCATACACACGTGTGTGATTCTTTGGAGACATGTCGTTCACATGTCAGAATAATGAGTATTTCGGTCATGTAATGGCTGACCTCTGCTTCTTCTCTCCTGCCGGCTTCTGCTTCCTAACCCGGCACTTTCTGTTTGTTTGCTGGTGTCCTTTCTGTAAATCAGGGGGTTACGTGTACTTTAATTACAAATACCTTGACTAAAATTCGTGCTAATTTAGTTTAACTCTGATTTTGGTATCACGTGAGTTCCCTGTTCCTGCAGCCCGACTTCCGCTGGTTACCAAAGGAGACTTATAACACATGTCTGCAGTCTCCCCTAGTAGTGAAGGAGTTAATGTTGGTGCCCTAGTGCAGGGTTGCTAAACTGCAGTCCTCAAGGCTTCTCTTCCCCCCCCCCCTTCCCACAACAGGTCAGGTTTTCAGGATATCCCAGCTTCAATACAGATGTCAGTCTGAGCCACCTGTGCTGAAGCAGGAACTGACTGAGCCACCTCTGAACCTGACCTGTTGGGGGGAGGGGGTGGGGAGCTGTTGGCATTGAGCACCCCCTGTCCTACTGGCCACCTTGGTCCCAAAGACTTGAGTAGTGACTGAAGAGCTGAGGGGTTTATGTGAGCATGTAACACCTAAAGTGCTTTGGTTGTTAATTGTGATGTAGGCAGGTTTTTAGCTCTTCGATTTTCATTAAAAACAAGCGATTGTAACCCTTAGTATGTATGTATTTCTTTATTTATATAGTGCTGGCTGTGTACTCGGCACTTTACAAAGACTATACAGTACAGGGAATTATAATACAATCGGCGCAGAAACGTCAGATAATAGGATGGGAAATCCCTGCACCAGAGAGCTTACAATCTAAGTGGTATATTGGGAGACTAGACTGGTTATCAAATATGTACATTTAACCCCTCCTGGGCTAGTGGTGCCTGCACTGCTGTACTTACCAGGACATAAGTTAACTCTCCCAGAAACCTCCTGGGTCCTCAGAGCCTGCCTGTATTCTTGCTGGCAATGACTGGGTTAATGCCCCCCCCCCCCCCCACATGAGAATTATTCAGGCCGTAATATGTTTGTGACTCCCTATATTGACCGGTCCTCTCCCGTCTCCCTTTGCAGGAAAAGTATTATGATTTTACGGCACCTTGTTTCCCACCGTTCTTCTATGGAAAGCAAAGGGTATCGTATTTTCACTGCCGGCGGCAAGTGTGACGGCCGGGACTCCTTCAGAGAATCCTGATCGCGGCTCCACCCCCGCCCCAGCAATCCTGGGATAAGGTAACGTCTGCTGGTGGGATTGCGTTACAAGACCCCCTTGGTGCTGTGCGAATTCTGCAGCTTGTAACGTGTTACAAAGCAGAGCACAGCATGCAAAGTAATATGGGGCTACGGTGCACAGGATACGTAAAAATAGACTTTATTACTAAAGTGACACGGTGTGAGCCTGCTAAAGTCTATTAAGTATCTTTTGCGCATCGTTGCCCCATATTACTCTGCGTGCTGCGCTCCCTTTTTATTTGCCTTTTTGGATTCTCCTGTGTGACGTCTCTAGCGTGCGGAACGCGCCGGACGAGCGTGTAATTGTGAGCTCGTCGTTATAACTGCTGGATGTTCCAGATTCTTTGCACGTGTGTATTATTTATGCTCTAGGGTGGTTTATCCATATAGGTAGAACAAGTCTGGGCTGTTCATTTACAGTCCCTGACTCTTGTCTACCAGCGGGATTCGTAGTGTTACATGTACCACTCATACTAGGAGCCCTTATCAGCTGTGATTACATATGCACACTCACTGATGCGCTCATAGTCCTCCTTCATGCAAGTTTGCATTAGCACTCATATATTGCATTATTTGATTCAGGATCCTGATGCACTGATATCCGAGATTTTTGTTCTATTCTACTTTATTTTTGTGATGGTTTTTAAGCCAGGGGTCTCGATCTCCATCCTCGAGGGCCACAAAGAGGCCAGCTTTTATGGAGATCCCTGCTTCAGCGCAGGTGGCTCGGTCAAAGATTGAGCCATCTGTGCTGAAGCAGGGATCTTCATGAAAGCTGGCCCTCGAGGACTGAGTTGGAGATCCTTGGTGTAAGCTAACGTATCTTCCTCTGTCCCTTGGGCAATGACTTGCAGCACTGTATAATGATGATGAGTATCTCTCTCCACCCCCTTTCTTCTGTGGACAGAATTTAAAGTCCAGTGAAATTGCTAAAGAAAAATGTATGCTGTAACTTGCCCGAGGTCCCTAAATGAAGCTCTGGTTGTCATTTTAACATAAGTGTCCAGTGTCCCTGAGTAACATACAAATACAACGTATCTTTCAGAGCCTAAAAGTCTTCTCTTATAGAGACTGGTGTACTGCCCTCTACACTCTGGTCCGGGTGACTGTGACCGGCACTATGTATGTGACAATCTGACCTCCTGTAACATTTTTTTTATTTTATTTTTCTTTCTTGACCCTTGGCTACTCGAGGTATTAAAGCTGCAATCAAAGTCCAGAGGCCAAAAATTCCTATTAAATTCAATGGGAGATAACCATGGCAATCTCAAACTTGCTCTGGGCAGACATCCATTTTCACATCCCGGAAACTTAATCTTTCAACTGCTCAGATCTCCTCCTTCTGATTTACCAATATATCCCTCCCCCCTGAAAGGACGACAAGCTGAGACCTCTGAATGTAACTCTAACACCTAGAGCAGATTCGTTTTCAAGTCTTTTACTTTACTTTTCACCGTTGCAAAATCTTTTTTCTTTTTTTTTTTTTTATTCCTTCCGTTTTAAGCAATTCCACCCTTTAAATTATTAAATTGAATCCTGAAGACCTCAGTTGTTGACATTGTCAATTTGGGCGCTTAAAATGGCCGCTGCCACTTTAAGGCTACTGGATATTATGGCAATAGCTGATACCGTTGAAATGATAAATTGTGATCGCTCGGCAAAAATTAGGTGTAGCGGGGGAAAAAATGACTTGTCAGAAGTATATGACGCAACCTAAACTGGTAATGTTTGGGGGAATGGGATTCTGCTGTAATAAAGACCTATTCCACATTGATGGGTTTTCTTTCGGGGTGTGTAAAGGACACTAGTTGTGGCTGACAGAAGTCTGAATGTCCAAACAACCTGGGAACTTAATTCTCCAAAAAAAAATTACAAAATGTAAAACCGATTTACAGTACGGCTGACACAATCAGGCCTGCGATGGTCCTGATGAAGATCTGATTGTAAGACTTTTGTTGTGTGTTTTTTTTTCTTTTTTTTTCTTCACAATAGAGCAACTTTCTGACTGAGAAAAAGGTACCAGGCTGTCCAATTAAACTGTGCATTTGGTAACCTTGATATGAATGTCTTTATTGTAAGACCGTGAGAAGGCTTCATAGCCATCTGCACAGTGAGACTCCTCTGTAAATACATTCCTTCTGCAGACGAGCAGTACCAATGTAACTGGATCCTGCTGGTTCTGGAGATGTTTTATCACTGGACATGTAGGGGGTGGCTTTCTGTTATCACTACTAGCATGTTAAATGGGAGGACTGGGGGAGGGGGCGAGGCGACCCGTCTGCCAGGGAACCCTCATGTACTTTCCCCCAGCTAAGAACTGTTGATTAAGGAGACAGGAAATCACTTTTTAGGGCTCGTCAGTTGGGCTCAGAAAACTCAAAGGGCCACGAGTATTGTAATTTCATATCATTTTTTTTACTTATAAAATATTTTTCTAGGAAAGTCTCCTTGATTTGAAGTCTGCCCTGGCCGCCCCGTGCTAACATTACAAGCTGGTTACAAACATGTTTTAAAGTTGGAAGCGGGTGGCTTTTTTTTTTTTTCTTTAAAGACCCGCCAGATGTTTGACATTTGGACGTGTGTATAAATGTGCATTACCTGGGCTTACAAGTGTTTCATTGTAAACAATGGCACAAAGTCTTCTTTTTTTTTTTTTTTTTTTTTAAATATAAAGACCACTACAATCAAATGAGCGGGAGCAAACCATCCACTGAAGCCCCCATGGGCTGGATTTGCTTCCAAGCAGAAGAGCCCCCTCTAGACATGAGATTCTCTTCCCCACCACCCCCCCCCCCCCCCCCCGCTCCCCCTCCCCCTTCTCTCTATGGGGTTTTAGAAGTAGCAGATGCTACAACAATATAACAGCTCCCCACCCCTAATTTCAATGCCCCACTAAGCATCATGCCTTAGAGATGCAATTAAGTGAAATGACAAACAATGTAACATGTAGATGGCAAGAACTGAGCTGTGTACCTCAATCTCGCACTGTTGTCGCACGTGTGGGAATTTAATAACTTTACTTATTTTATATAGCGCTTTTCTCCCATGGGACACATGGTAAAAGAATAACACATTTCACGTTATAATAGAGACCAAACTCGTGGTCCCCAGAAAATACTGTGTAACTGTCCGGCAGTGCAAATATCTTGGAAGTGTACATTGTATCACTGTGCGTTGCTGTTATCAAAATGTAACACACATACTGGCACATTGTTTAGACTAGTGGCTGAGAGATGCAATGGTCATGCACAGACCTACACCTACTTGTGCAATCAAACAGTGAGCGTGTTTGGGGTATGATGCAATGTGTTGCAGACCCCTCAAGATTAAATCGGACCACCTCCATTTCTGGGCCCACCTGACATGATCTTCTCCTGAACGTTGGTGGTTCTGCAGCATGACTGGTGCTGTTGGCATTAGATGGTGGGCTGTGTTGGTAGAACAGAGGCAGTTTGTTGTTCTGCTGATTGTCCTATCCAAGTAAACGGCCCACATCCTACAAGACAAAAGCTGCTGTCTCTAGTTGCAGATCCTGACCTTGCCCAGAAACGCATGCAGTCAGCAGCGGGGAGGGGGAGGGGAAGTCCCTTTATCAGGAACCTGGGTGACGGCCCAGCTGGACAAAACCAGCTTTAAAGTTGAAGATGGCAGAGGCCTTGGGTTAAACTCTTTTTGTTACTGGAAGGAAATCCCTTTGTAGTCGTTACAGGAACCAAATGGGTTAATCTAAATAAATGGCACACTTAAATGGCAAAAATAGTTCATTTTCATCCTGGCCTTTTTAGATGGGGGGGGGGCTCTTGCAAATTGGAGATGGCAGTGACCTAGTATTTCATAGGGCTCACATTTAAATCAGAAAGCACTTTTGTAAGTGAGGAACGGCCTAACAAATGTTTTTCACATTTTGAAGCAAATCCTTGTATAATCCCCTCTCTCCAGAGGAAACAATGTACTTCTACCGAAAGAAGATGGCCCTCAAGATGAGCAGGTTTTTAGATCAATGGATTGAGAAGTGAAAGGTCTCGTTTTTAGTATACTAGGGTGGACTTTGATTTTTGTTTTTAGCATGTTAATCAGTAAAAGAAAATATACATATGAAAAATCCTTGATCCTTTCTAACCTGTGGTTAAAATGTCTCAATGATGCACTTTATTCTGTTGCTACAATTACTTCAAATGTAAGAACCAGAGGTTTAGAATAAGTAATGTACAGCATTTTAACCAGGAAATGATTAAACATTTTACCAGTAGATTGGAGGTCTCTTCCTTTCTGAGACAAGGTGGCTGCCATTTTGTATAGCAGAAGTATCTGGAGCATAAACAGGCCTCATGGCGAGAACGTGCCATTAAAGTATCTTGTGGCAATCGTTGGTACAATGTTTTAACATTGGTCGCCTAGTATTCCCAATATATAAATATGTCTTCATGACTTTATTTATTTTTCTTCTTCTAGACTCGGGCAGAGTTTGTTTGCCTTGTCTTATCACTACATCAGAACCCCCCCTTTCTCCAGACCGTTGCTCTCTGGGGTTTCTCCCTTCCACAAAAGCGACAATGGTTGGATTCAAGCCCACAGATGTCCCTCCTACAGCTGCCGTGAAGTTCATTGGTGCTGGGACGGCAGCTTGTATTGCTGACCTGTTCACCTTCCCACTGGACACAGCAAAAGTCAGACTCCAGGTAATATCCTTTTTGCTATGTTTGCGGGTTGTCTGTGGTCACGTGTGCGTGTCCCCACATACATCTGATGCTTTCAAATGCAGTCATGTCTTATCAATGCGGGGGGGGGGGAGAGAAGGTTTGTATCAAAAGGTGCCAGAGCCCAAAGAAATAAATGCATATCTCCACTACCATAAGTCTCCAACTAGAAGCACGTGGCAGATAACCTTTCTCCCCTTCCAGTTAGAACCCCATCCCTATTCATGCCATAGTCCCATGACACTTGATCTCTATTTAGAAAGGGGTACCAGAACTACATTTTCCAGACTCCCTCCAAAACCCATGTAGTTTTTGACCACTCCTGATATGTGGAAGTAGTGGTACTGTTTGAATTCAAGAGTGTAAACCTTTGAACAAATGGGACTTTAGAAAGGTACAACGTCTAGGATATAAAACCAGGTGTGATTACGTTTTTGTGGTTGTTTCTTCCCTGAAGATTCCACGTCGCATTGAAACAATGGAGGTAAAGACTTTTGTTTTTAAGGGTGAAAAATACCGACCCTGAATCTGTATGATGCTTTCATAGGTGCCACCATACATATTCACTGACTCCTTTTTTTTGTATATAATTTCTTTCTATAAATTGAAGGACCCGAGGAGCAGTAATTCCTCCCCTGCTGCAGATGGACATCTTGGATTTGAGTGGAACTCGGCCCCTTTAGCGACCTGGGCAGGGCCCAGAACTGCTGTAAATGCCTCTTCATCCCATTCTCTTCCGTACAGATCCAAGGAGAGATAAAGGCCCCACATAATATGAATGCTCCTCAGTACAAGGGTGTCTTTGGCACCATCTCCACCATGGTGAGGACTGAGGGGCCAAGGAGTCTCTACAACGGGCTGGTGGCCGGTCTGCAACGACAGATGAGCTTTGCGTCGGTCCGTATCGGACTGTATGACTCTGTAAAGCAGTTCTACACCAAAGGATCTGAACGTAAGTGATGGTTCCTTTGCCACCATTTGTATTCTAGCACTTTGGCAACTTGCTGTGTTCAGTGGTCAAAATGCAATAAGAAGGAATAGCAGGAGAGCATAGCCAAGTTATGCAAGGGTGCGGGGGGGAGGGATAGATGGTCAAAGCTTGTTTAATACCACTTGGGTTTTATATAGGTTAATGCATATTAGTTTGAAGACTAATGGTATGTTTGTAGGTTGCTAATGTAACAACCAGGTGTGTTTACTTTTGTGCTTGTAATCTGCTTCTCTATAAAAATATAATTCATATAGAAATTCTCCTAACGGGACTCTCCGCACATCACAATTACAGTATCATGTGCAGCACATAGGATTATCAGGCGGTCCCTGTCCACATCTTAAAATCTCTCTCAGGCACCAAAAAACAAGGACTAGCCCAAAGTCACAAGGAGCCGACACTGGGAATTGCCCCAGATTCCACTGATTCAAACTCTGTCGTTATCGGTCGGTGTCTTTACTCAGTCACACCTTCCCCTTCCTCATGTTTGTACCATCAACCTTTAATTACTTCCAGTGTCACAATTTATCCTGTCTCCTGTTCCGCACAACCAGTTTACACGTATGATTGAGTTCTGGGTGTGTTCGGGTCTTGTGTTTCTCGAAGTATGAGTTTTGGTTGATTTGATGGTAACTGACCTGTCTCTAAAAAATGCCATCCTGTTTATCCACTCCATGTAATGCAGCGGTCCCCAATATCCTTAATTAGGTGTGAACATTCAGAACTTCCATACACCCATTCCAATCGGCTAGATTGAATATAAATAGCCCCTCCAGAGACCTCTGCTTATTAAACGGGCATTGCCTCTTGCCCGGTTTGGTTGTGCTAAACGCAGCAGTTCCTTACACTTACAGCCATGCAATTATCTAAGCTGACGATCGTTGCATTCTTATGATACTCCTTCCTAGGGTGCGCAATATGGCTGCCTATGTCAGAAGCGCTGTGGCTTTCTAAATGGTTGCTATAGCAACCCAAGGAAGCTTAATAAATTAAACACCATTAGAAAGGACATGTAGGGGAAAAAGTGCGGTACATATTCAGTACTACACACTTATTGCTTGGTTTAAAAAAAATAATTGTATTTTAAATTAAATGCTGATTAAATAGTAACATTAAGAGTTCTTCGTAGATGACGACTGATAACTTGACAGCTAATAGGCGTAGCTAGCAGGAGGGATGACCTTCTCTTAAAGATTAAACTAACCAGTGCTCCAGGGATAAGTGACCTGTTCAGCAGGAAGTGGGTGTCGTACTTTTTAGGATGGCCTCAGGAGTCTCTTCCTGTTGCACTTTTTGGTTTCCAGTGGTCTGGTCTCTGTGATCGCCATTACATGTTTGACCCTCTCCTGAAACGGAACACGCTACAATAAGACACATTTGAGTATATATTCCATTGGCCTGGCTACTGATTGCGGGACACAAACAGTAAGGGCTCGTTCAGGGAGGCAGCTGAGGACTCGGAGGGGGGGCGTGCGGGAGGCAGTGCTGGGAGTTTGCTGGCGACATGTGATTATCCCCCAGCTGCCTTTTCAGCGTTGGGGAGGGGGCGGGGCTACAGGCTGCAGGGTTAAAGTATCCAAGCTGCAGCCATGAAATCATTCTGAAGAATGATTTCATTGGCTGCCTTGGTCCCTGTGACGCGGCTTCAGCTCCAAGAAACGAAATTTTCGTTTACTGAGCTGTCGTCAGCGGCAACGCCTGGCTTCGGAGGCAGGGCAGTAGCTACCTTGAAAACAAGTATTCAAATTGAATACTTTGTTTCTCACTGCAGCAAGCACGTCAGCACGCCCTCCCTCCGAAGCCAGCACCCTGAACGAGGCCTAATACTTGGTCCATGGTGCTGTGCAGATTGACATTAGTAGTATTAGTAGTATTAGTAGTATTTTTCCTTTGATTCTCCCAGGGGAGGTGGAAGTGTACTTGGATGCTCTAATACCCAGACACAAGTGCCCAATTCATGGGGGGGGGGGGGTATCCCCTTAAGGCTGACTTTAACCCCTCTGCAATGCATGTTGACCCCCTCTGGCCACACAGGTGTTGAGTATCCAGTGAACCAGGGGAGCTCAACTCCAGTCTTCAAGCGTGCCCCCCACAGGTCATGATATCCTTGTGTAACCCATCCTTGCCTGGCTCCTAAGGCTGGGGCCATGGTGCCTTCGCCCGTGCGGAGGCTGTGAGGTAAGCGGGTGCTTTACCTGGCCATGGTGGATGGGGCGTTCCTAGGGGCGTCACGGAGCTGGTTCGCCCTCATTGGGTGAACCGCTCACGTGACCGGCCTGTTGCGCCAAGGAATCAGTTTGAACTGATTTTCTTGCACAGCGCGCGCCCCCTCCCCACTTGCGCCCGCACGCAACATGGACACGAACACTGCCTTGAGGCAGTCTGTTTGCTCAGCGTGCGACGCCTTCACGCGGTCTGCCGTATACCATGGACCCAGCCTAAGGAGTTGCTGTGAGGGTAGTGTAGATGTGGTGCCACAGACTCTTTACCTTCTCGGGGTACTGGCATTCGTCTGACTGGTATTGTAAGCTCCTCAGGGTAGTAATAAGGGCGCCAGGAACTTTTATACACACAGGACAGGTTTATTCAGGACAGGTTTTGATAACGCATGCTTCCCCGTATCCTATAAATCGGTCCAGGGAGGTTCCACATGGCTGTCCTCCTTTAGGTGACCACCTTTAGCGGCAGGAACATGATCTCCTTTATCCTAAACGCCAGAGGATTGGTACAAGCGCCTAGGAACTAGGTTTTGGGGGTCCCATTTCTTCCCCCTCCCCCTGTCGTCCTGCACGGAATTCCTACTCGTGGGAATGCTGAAAGGGCAGATCCAATGTGGCACCCATCACTAGGGGGGTCACTACCCATGGTGCCCCTGCTTGTGGGTACTCGCATACTGCTCTCCAATGTCACAGTAAAGCAGGCTGGTCCTCTTGATTGTGAGCCCTAAAAGTAAGGGGTGTTTTCCCTAACAAGTGCAAAATAATATGACCACACTTTTTTTTTTTTTTAAACACAGGTGAGACCCAACACCACCCCCCCAACTCTCTTGTCCTGGTGGTACTTGGGATCCTCCCCGGGGTCTGAGGCCTAAACCTCTAACTTTATACCACTTGGTGACCACACATGTCACTATGGTTACCTGGGAGTGGTTGGCTAATCACCTTCCTCCACCCCCTGTTACTGGGCAGATTAAGGGCGGATTCTTTCTAGACTAGGGGTGGGTCTTGCAGTCGGTTGACTGAATAACAACAATACCTTAAGAGTCATTGCCTTGCAACAATTTCCCAGACCTTAACCCCTTCTATACCTTTAACCCAGAGGGGATACACCTGCTTCAGCACATATGGGTCAATCAGAAGCCCAGTCAAACTGCACCCTGTGCTGAAGCGGGGATGTCCTGAGAACCTGACCTGTTGGGGCACTGGAGTTGAGCACAACTGCAGTAAACTGTATTAAAGGAGCAGTTCCATATAACAGGCCAAAAATATAAACCATTTATCACTGTAATTGGCTTTCTTAAAAAAGGTTTAATCTCCATTATTTTTTTTGGTGACTTGTCCATTACATATGCCACTGCCCTCGGTTCCCCATCCTAGGTGGGACTTCACTTTGTTTGCTGCGGTGACTTGCCCACTTTGGCCACGTTTTGACTTCCTGTCATCGCTTTACAGATGTTGGGATTGGAAGCCGGCTCCTTGCTGGCTGCACCACGGGTGCCATGGCCGTGGCTGTTGCTCAGCCAACCGATGTGGTGAAGGTCCGGTTCCAGGCACAGGCCAATGTGTCAAGCAGCAGGAGGTACAAGGGCACCATGGATGCATACAGAACGATCGCCCGCGAGGAAGGCATGCGCGGCCTCTGGAAAGGTGTGTACAGCAATCTATCCTCCCCGTGTAGGTACAAAAATACACTTGCTGTTGTACAGACGTAGCTAATGTTCTTGCGACACATGGGGTGCTCCCGAGGGTGACCCGGCACGATGGCCTATTCCCTTCTCGCTCGCAGCTGATTCAAAACAATGGACACAATGCAATGTTGGCTACAGTTGTTCTTGTAATTGACCCCTTCAGGTCAGCAATGACAAATGGGTCTGCAACTGTTCTTTCCTGGCTCCAAACGGGTCACATTGGCTAGATCCATAAAATATAAGTTCGGTCCTTGGCCAAATAATAGATGTTGCTGGCGGTTTATGAGCGCGGGAAAAGAAAATGGGTACCAGGAACTCAGACTTTTGCACCAGAAACTTCCGGGTTGGCTGGTTCGACCTATACTGATGTTGAGTTGGTAACCATTGAGTAGATGTTGCTTTCCTCCATATGCACAAACTTCCTGATCCCTCCCCCCTCACTTTTGAAAGGGCACCTTGCTATACTCCAACATTAATAAAAGGTCAAATAGCATACAGTAGCTGCAGATCGACACCACATAAACCCATTTACAGACATGCATGAGAACTTATAGGATAAGTGCCGGGCTATTTATACCCCTTTACACCCCATGATGACCTCACTGGTGACTAGGTAGAATGGGAGGGGCGGAATCTGGTCTTACGGTTTACACCTGTCAATTAACCCTTTAACCACTTAGTAGCCAACCAAGAGGGGGCTACACGTGTAATGCGTAGTTAAAGCAGCGAAGCGAAAGTGTCCTTTTTTACTGTTCATGTCCGACTGTATCTTGCAATTATTTTTTTTTTTTTATTCTGTAGCTGGTTTGTTGCAAATTTGCATTCCAGTGACACGAATGACCCATGCCATCCACCATCATTAGTACAGCCTGGCACATCCACATCTGTTTTCCTGTTACTGCGGCAAGGATTTCATTTAAAAATGGTTGTCACAATATAGAGGAAGAACTTGTGATGTGCCCTTTTTGGGAGGACTGCTGCCTTAATAGGAATCTGCAGTCCCAATAGTTTGCAGGAAAGGTGCAGAATGGGGGAATAAATGCAGTCTTGCTGGGCTCCAGGAAGACACTGCCTTGTGATCCTCGTTGTGGAATACTTTAGTAAAGACCATTTTGTTGGAAGGGTGTACGTTTTGGACTATTTGTGGAACTGAACTTTTTAATTAAATTGCTAGTACAACTTTGAACAAAATTTCACTTGATACCGTAAACTTATAGCGGACTATTTTAATGCACTGCTGCACAAATGCCTCCTATTGGTGTGAAGCTTGATTTTTTATATTTGCTTCTCTGTATATACAGGTACAGCACCCAATATTACCCGCAATGCAATAGTCAACTGCACTGAGCTGGTGACCTATGATCTAATAAAGGAAATGCTGCTAAAATACGACCTTATGACAGGTAAGTCTGTGGGGGGGGAGGGGGGAGGCTGGTGGTGGAGATTGAGAGGATTCCTGCACCTTTTACTGTTCCTCACAGCTGTGTTCAGACACCTGTAGTTGTAGATACCCTAGACCAGGCCTGCACAACTAGTCTGAGGGCTGCAAACAGGCCAGGTTTTCAGGATATTTCTACTTCAGCACAGCTAGCTCAATTAGTGTCTCAGTATGACTGCGCCCCTAATTGCGCCACCTTTGAAATGGGGATATCTTGAAAACCTTGCCTGTTTTGCAGCCCTCAGACTAGAGTTGTGCAGGCATGGGCCTACTCTTTGTAGCCCAGAAGCAGCTGTACACTTTTCTGTCTAAGATCTAGTTTCTATGGTCTCAAATGGTGATGACCTGTTGAACATGTCCAGGTGTTGAATTGACATATACAAAAAGGGACCAGTCTGTGGATCTTTACATTTTTTTGCTGGTCATTATAAAACAACAATGTAATCACCCAATGCAATTGGACATATTCTGTAACTTGAGGTTTTTTTTTTTTTTTTTTTTACATTTTCCCAACAGATAACTTCCCTTGCCACTTCACCTCTGCGTTCGGAGCTGGTTTCTGCACCACTGTGATCGCTTCCCCTGTTGATGTAGTAAAGACAAGATACATGAACTCTGCCCAGGGTCAGTACGGCGGTGCCATGAACTGCGCGCTCGCCATGGTCCGGAAGGAGGGACCCCGTGCGTTCTACAAGGGGTAAGCAAGAACTTTCATGGGACGGCATACGCACATCATCCATGGGTTTCTTGGATCGTAAGGGGTCTTATTGGGGGGATCCACTAAACTTGTATCAATGTTGTTGGTTTTTATTCTGAAAGTTTAGCAACTTATTTTGTATGGGGAGCAGCTGATCTCTTAGAACCAGTGTTTGGCTCACAATAGATACTTCACACTCCTTGTGCATGAAGGGGTTGTTACATATTTGCTGAAATTCAGTGTTGCGTCCTGAACCACAGTGCCATTCCTTCTCCCATGTACAAACCATGTCCTTTCTGTCTCTAGATTCATGCCTTCTTTCCTGAGGCTGGGCTCCTGGAACGTGGTCATGTTTGTGACTTACGAACAGCTGAAGAGGGCCATGATGTCCACCCGAGTTCCTTGGGAATCTCCTTTCTGAACCTGCACGAGTGCCAGCTCAGCCGGCCTGGTGTTTAGAATTAGATGGCACTCTCATTTGTCTACCTCCCTGTAGGATTGTTTACGCAGGGATTTTTAGTGATCCAAATTAGACCATGTTTTCCCTTCTGCATTGAAGAATACTCTCTGTGTGCATTTTTTTTATAGCGGTTAAACAAACATGTAACGTGTGCTCTCCCCTAGCTCATTCATCAGGATCCTTCACAAAGAGGGCTGGATAATTCTTTATACATATAACGCGCTCCTATTTGCAGAATGATGGGTCATTCCTTTACTGAGGTTTACGGCCACTTTGTGAATGACTCCTAAAGTCTTGGTATCAAACATTTATTTTAGAGAATTATAATTGGCATACTGAAATGAGGGATTCATTCTGTATATTGAGAAGCATTGTGGGAGTTACTGGAGTCCATGATAGATAAACCTTTTAAACGGTCTATATTCTGTCATAATGAACCTAAAATAACACTGCGCCATTGTCTGTATTTAACTGTGACATATATCTTTCTTTCATTGTTAGATGTGCACATTTCCGCCAGGCCTTGTTTTTTTTTACCCTTTTATTAATTCCAATTTTTGAATGAGATTTTACACTTGACCGATTTTTTTTTTTAAAGTCTGTGCACTTTGTCTAGAATAAATAATGGGTATTTTGCCCCTTTTAAGTGGAATTAGGGCTGATTAAGATGGTCCTGTGTGCTGTTCCCTTTGAGAAGCAGACTGGTTCTAGTCTGACTTTCAGGTTCCTGTTCCGTATGCCATGGAGACATCTGCTCCATTCAAATAAACCAGACTAAAACCTTCTCTCCTGTGTGGGGAAGACCCCTCCCGGCATATTGGACAGGATCCTTGTCCCTGGGGGGTTTTGTAAAGTCGCAATATGTACATTGGCTACACAAAGACCCAGCAGACCATTGCACCCCACAGGAGGTAAAATGTTTTTATTCCAGAACACCCATTCCTCCACTCCATTGCTTGGCTGCATTGATGGAGATGTAAAGGTAAAACTAAACTCATTCCCGCTCGCTCCCCCCCTCTCCCCACAATGAACGTCAGGGGTTGTTTTTCTTTGTTCTAATTTAATCTGGCTGTAGAAAGCATCCATGTCTGATTTTCTTCCTTTGCTGTGGTTCAGCAGAGCAACAAGATGGCTGCATCCTGGGAACAGCAAGAAACTGAAACATTCCAAACATGAAAGCCTTTCCCAGCACAGTATCCACTCTAATACGGGTGACTTGTGTCAGCAGCTAGCAATCTTTACCTTCCTGGTGTCCTTGTTTTTAACTAGTTCAGGGGTGGCCAACTCCAGTCTTCAAGGGCAAACCAACAGATCAGGATATTGCTGCTTCAGCACAGGTGCCTTGGTCAAGTGCCACCTGTGCTGAAGCAGAGATCCTGATGTGTTGGTGGCCCTTGAGGGCTGGAGTTGACAACTCCTGCTGTAGAGCGTAAAATCTAGAGTGGGGGCACACAGAAAGTACGTGTATGGAGAGTAACAGGTGAAGTTGTACTTCTTTGCGTGACTTCAACTTTGCAGCTTCGACAGACCAAATGAATTGATGGTTACCGCTTTTTGTTTTGTATGTCCTTTTTATGAATGACTATGCATGGTTTAAAATAAAGTCCTTGTACAAAACCCTGCTTGTCTTGCTGATTTTTGTATTTACATGGTTTTCCGGATATAGTGGGATCCTTTTTCAGGTATAGGGGGGTTGGACACAGGAACATATGCGAGATGTGGAAATGCTCCAGTAATTTTGGTCACTGAGGCTGCACAAAAACTAAACCTGTCTAAATGACCCTTTTGTGGTGGTTCCCTTCCCTAACTCCCATTTCAAAGTTTTAGGCCCATATTTACAAAGTGGTGCTACTTTCCAGCACCAGAAGACTTGCTGAAAAGTGGTGTACTGCTGCTGGAAGGTACGTATGGGTCATAATTGGCTACATTACAGGACGGTAAGGCCGTGGTTCCCAACCTTGGTTTATATTGTATCACCATAGTGACAAACGTCCTGTTACACCTAAACTATTTAACCGGTTTAGTTTCCACATGTTAAACCTGTCACTCATTGCAATTTACTGTGTGTGTGTGTGTCCATTTTTAACACATACACAAGAGACTCTAGTGTACACCCACCATCCCCACATGTGCTAACCTGAGACTTGACAGTTGCATACCACTGTACAGTCCTCGGTTATACGACACAATGCGTTACTCAAAATGGCGTTGGATAGCGAAACGTCTTAAAGCGAAACACGTTTTCCCATAGGAACACTGGTTTAAATGAAAGGTTCTGTTCCTGAAGGCATTTTTTTTTTTTTTTTTATAACTTAAATTTTTTATTGAGGTTTACAGATATAATATACAACAGTATGTCTACATGAAGTATAAACTTATAACATATATTGGGTGAGTCCGTCCGGCTTTTCGAGCCCTACTTGGCCGGACGGCGTACCATAATCTAATAGGTTAACTGAACAAGTTTTTGAGCGACGCTAATAATTCAAGATATATCATCGATCATATACACACAAAACAAAACAAAAAAGATGGGAAGGGGAGGAGGGAAGGAGGTGGGGGAGGAGGGAAGGTAAGGGGGGGAGGAGGTACGTTAGACAGTGTCTGTGGTATTTTTCAAATGTAGCAGTCTAGGCTGTGGTCAAGCGCATTGTAAGCGGGTCGACGTTTGACGTCTCGGGGGTGCTGTAGGACCATGTCCTGTGACTCTAGGTTGGAGATAGTTACCCCCTCCCAAGGAGAACGCATCTGTTTCTATTATAGCCAGATTGATTCTCTCTCAACTCCTGGGATATCCGTCTGGGCCAGCCAAGGCGTCCAGACTTTTAGAAAATTGGTGCCAGTGTCGTTAACTTCTCCATCTGGCAGATATCCCAAAGATTCTGAATCGAATTTGGTTTGTCGCCTGAAGGCATTTTTAATGCTAAAATACACAATATTTTACTCGGGCAATAAGATATGCAGCACACATATAAATGATATAGTGTATATACTGTAATATATATATATATATATATATATATATATATATATTATATACATATACACACTATATAATTTGTGTGCTGCGTATCTTATTGCCTGAGTAAAATAAGGTGTATTTTAGCATTAAAAATGCCTTCAGGAACGGAACCTTTCATTTAAACTGTTCCTATGGGAAAACGTGTTTCGCTTTAAGACGTTTCGCTATCCAACGCCATTTTGAGTAACGCATTGTGTTGGATAACCGAGGACTGCCTGTACTGTACAGTGGTATGCAACTGTCAAGTCTCAGGTTAGCACATGTGGGGATGGTGGGTGTGCACTAGAGTAGAGTCCCATACGCACAGCGTTGGATAAGCCGTTTTGGCGTTGTAAAAATGAATATAGGTATGCGTTGGATAAGCCATTCGTTGCAAAACGAGGACTGCCTGTACTTGGTATTTGACTGCAAGCCAGTGGTATGCAAAGTATCTGACAAGTCTATTGTGGACAATAACCCATCTCCCAGGTTACAATGACTTGCTAACAGCAGATCCATTTAACTCTCATCTCGCTGTCAGCACCTGACTTTAGGCACCAAAAACACAGGTTGTGAGCTTATGGGCAAGGCCGGTCTGAAAATACGATGTACAATGTGGGGTAACATGCACTATATTAAAGCAGGTGGGTCTCAATAAGACACTTGGGACTTTTTTTGTTTTTAACCATCTTTCACTATGATAAACATACAATGTATGGGATATTTTACAGCTAAGATAGGAGCGCCTGTCGGATAAGATGCTTCTTCTGTGGGGTGAGATGCTCAGGGAATTGGATGTCAAACTGGATAATGAGATCTCCTTTCTGATTGGGATCTTTGGAGAGCCGCATCCCCTCCCCTGGCACCACTTTGCTGTACTTTGGGCTGAAAGGAAAATGCAAAAGCAGAGTTAGAGATGGGTCTGTGATCTGATCACTGACAGTGCAGAAGGCTTTTGACAAAACAATTTTTTTTCTCCCCATTTCCTCCCCCCCTTCTAGGAAACCACCTGATACCTAGCTCAACCCATCATTTTGTTCTTTGATGCACCTACATAGTATGTGCACTCATCTTAGACACAGAGACCAACAGCATGTGTGTTGGTGCTCAATTTGGATTCATGGGTCAGATACATTGAAGGTTTTCATACATTATGGACCAACAAGGTTCTTCATATAGTAGCTGTCAAAACATTGACGTTCTTGTGCACATACGTGATGGCACATAGTGGCAAATTAAACTTATGGTGTTAAATGTAGGGATCCAACAAGCGCATTAACATGGTGTCAATTTACTCCTCAGCCAGGAACAGAGTAGTCCCTGATGCCCTCTAACATGACGGCAGCACGTATATATATATATATATATATATATACGTGTCAAATATATATATATTGACTTGTGTACGTTCTGTGACTCAAGCTTTAGCCTCGTAGCTGGCCTCTTGGATTGTGTGACCTATCTTTGGTGTAAGCATAGCAGGAAGACTGTATATATTTTGGGTGCCCCAAGATGTAGCCCATATGTCACGGGGTCTGCCACACAGAGGGCACCATTGGGCTTTTCTTTTTTGGAGACCTGCTTTGTGAATGATAAAATGCAGGTTGGATACAGGAGACTTTATTTGAGGCCGGAGGAGCTGAACCAAGAATCCCAAAGACTTCTTGTCGCACCGTTTATCTTTCCTGTTACTATTTTATTGCATTTAAGAGTGGGACCAGTTTTTGCTACACAATTCCTAAAAGCTAAACAACTCCATTTGTATTACTAAATGTGTTTAAGTGGTCATATAAACCGTGTATCAGGTATGTATCTTTATCTATATAGCACCCACAGTGTACTCTGCCTTCTCTACAAAAGAGAGGGGGGGGGGGGGGGGGGAACCAGTACAGGGAATAAAATAGGGAAGGAAATACCTGTCCAGAGAGCTTACAATCTGAGTTATGTTGGGAGACTTGCAGAGAGGAGATGTGGGAATAAGCGCAGTAGATGGCAGTGCTTGGCCACAATGGTTGGTAGGAGTGACTGGGACTAGTGATGTACTGAGTACCCAGCAGGTTTTCAGCTACCCGGACATTACCCAGAACCGGCAACTGAGAAGTGGGCCCGGCCTCAGGTAATGTCAGGGTAGCTAAAAAATACATAATCACTTACCTGCTGTCAGCGACGGAAGGCGAGGAAGACCCATGAGTAAGACGGCGGCGGCAACATCCAGGAAGGTCAGCAGCGGTGGCAGCATCAGCAGTGTGTGTTCAGCTGGCGTGGGAGCTGGGGAACCATGTGACTGGAGCAGGAGCTTTCCTATTGGACAGCCGGCTGAACACACACTTCTGATGCTGCCACCGCTGCTGTCCCTAGATGTCGCTGCCGTCTTCCTCCACCCCCCAGGTAAGTGCCAACCGGTTACCCGGGCGGGTAAATCATTTAATTTTGGCCGGGTACTCGTGTTTAAAGTAGGACCCGGTCCAACATTAACTGGGACAGTATCCATGAGTACAGGCTATTGAAATACTTAATTTAAAAAGGTGAGTTTTTAGGTTTGTCTTAAAAGCTGGAGAGAGAAGGTGCTTGGTGTATACAGAGTGTGAGGGAGTTCCAGGCAAGAGGTCAGTGAGGGGGAAAGGGTTTAAGGCGTGAGAGAGCAGTAGAGGTGAAAGGGGTGGAGAGGAGACGGCTATGGGTAGAGCGCAGGGGTATAACGAGAGATCAAATATGATCTGTAAAGTAGGAAGGAGCAGATGAGTGGGGAGCCTTGAAGGTAAGAAGGAGAACTTTGTGGGTGATTCGAAACTTCATGGGAAGCCAAGAGAGGGATTTAAGGAGGAGACGAGCAGAGACTGTTTTGGGAGAAGGTGACATTATTCTAGCATCCGAATTCTGGATAGATTGCAAAGGAGAAAGATGTGAGGCCGGGAGGCCTGTTAGGTATGTTACAATAATCCAGACAGGAGATAAGGGCATGCATTAGAGTTTTAGCAGTAGATTGACAGAGGAAAAGGCGGATCGTGGCAATAGTACAGGGGGAAAAAGCAACACATTTTAGCCATGCAGTGAATGTATTAGGAAAGGCAAAAATCAAATGTCACTCCTAGGCAACGTGCTTTGGCGACAGGATAGACAGTAGTACCGCTTACTGTGATGGAGAAAGGGGATATTAGGCCAGGTTTAGGGGGAAATGTGTGGAGCTCCGTTTTAGAGATATTACGTTTAAGAGGCGGCGAGGATATAGCCAGGTAGCAATCCGAGATTTAGGGCTGGATTGCAGGAGTGAGAGTAGGGGATGGTTAGATATCTGTGTATCTGCATAGAGATTATACCTGAGGCCAAAAGAGTTGAGGTCACCAGGTGATAGTGTGTAGAGAGAGAACAGGAGAGGTCCCAGAACAGAGCCCTGAGGTACACCAACAGACAGATCAGCAGAATTCGAAGACATGTTAGCAAAGAGAGACAGGAAATGTGTGATGGGAGAGGTATGATGACGAATAGAGATTTTTTGCAGACACCGAAAAAATTTCAACTATTCAGAAGAAGATACAGGCAGTCCTCGTTTTACAACGCTTCGCTTTACAACGAATGGCTTATCCAACGCTATGCAATGCATACCTATATTCATTTTTTCAACGCCAAAATGGCTTATCCAACGCTCTTACAACGCTTTGCAAAGTTGTTTATATGTATATAATATATATGTTATATAATATTATACTATATAATATATTATATTATTATATTTTATATAATACAGTATATACACTATATAATTTATGTGTGTGCTGCATATCTTATTGCCTGCATAAAATATTTTGTGTATTTTAGCATTAAAAATGCCTTCAGGAACGGAACCTTTCATTTAAACAGTGTTCCTATGGGAAAACGTGTTTCGCTTTAAGACGTTTCGCTATCCAACGCCATTTTGAGTAACGCATTGTGTCGGATAACCGAGGACTGCCTGTAGTGATTAACAGTATCAGAGACAGCAGAGAGATAGAGTCGATTAGTAGGGAAAGTGACCTGGGGATTTTGCTTCATGTAGGTCATTGGCTTCTTTAGGGAGATCCAGCACTCCACACCTTTTCACTATAAGTCTAATTTTGGTGCCTGAGACATGGGTCTCCCGGTACAGCCAGGGTCTAGTTAATACTCATGTGCATTATGGCAACCAAGATTTATTTATTTTTTTAATAGGCCTTTCTATTCTGTTTTCCTAGCAATGCAGATGTGTGCCATGAAACTTTACTTGTTCATGGATTGAGGGGCACTCAGACAATTAGGGAAATGCAGTGGGGTTTTTTTCAGGAACCCGCCTGATCTCACTTAATATTAAACTGGCCATGGAGGGCAATTGATGACCTTTAACAGATTCAGAGGTGTCAAAGGGAAAGATGCGTATCTTGAGTGGCAAGCGTCAAAGGCATGCAGTGTCTCCATCGTAAGCAAGCATCATAGACAGGAGTGGACAACTTCAGTCCTCAAGGGCCACCAACAGGTCAGGTTTTCAGGATATCCCGGCTTCAGCAGCGATGGCTCAATCAGTGGCTCGGTCATTCTGATTGAGCCACCTGTTCCGAAGCTGGGATATCCTTAAATACGGACCTGTTTGTGGCCCTTGAGGACTGGAGTTAGCCGCTTCTGCATCCTAGAAGTCCTTTATAGGACACTATAATGTTACAAAGTGATATGTTATAAGATCATTCATGTTAAGTACCACCTTCAGTTATGTTAGATATAAATAGATCAACAGTAACTGGGGAGCAGTGTGACGGTTTTGAGGGTGAGAGTGCTCATATTTAATGCCCTGCATGGGGGGTGGGGGGAGGGAAACTGGGCAGACACACACATACATGGGTAGTATGTACGTGGTAAACAAAGTGACTTGCCCATGGGCATAAGGAGTAGTCACTGGGATTCAAACTGTGCCCACACTGCAAGCTTGTTCTTCTTAGTACTAAACTGATAGGTGGAAGGGAGAGGCATGTGCAGGGGTATTTGGTGATGAGCTTGCAGATAAGTGGGAGTTGATGATCACATAGAATTCTGTAAGTGATGACAACCTGGAATCTGATTCTGGAGCATACAGTCCTCAGTTTAGCATCTTGCACAAGGGAGCAGCAGAGGAACATCTCTGCCTCCATGCCTACACACTTAGGCCCATATTTACTAAGCGGTGCAATGTCATAAGACATCTTGCCGTGCCGGAAAACACTGTTTGGCCCTTTTATTTCACTACTGCAACCTGCTTCTACGCAGCGCTGGTCTTTCCTGCCTGTCTATTCAAAAGGCTGACAGTGGGCTCATCTATCTTACACACAAAGCACAGCACAAAGCCAATAGAAGAATAGCAACACAAGAAGACCAGGCAGGCCATCCCGGAAGGCTGGGGGAATAGACGTTGGAGAGGAGGAGGGGATGAATGGCAGTGTTAAACGCAAAATAGACGTTGCCATTAGAAAGTAATTGGCCACAGTTGCTAGGGGAGTGGGTACAGTGGAAACAAGGCTGACATTTATCGTGGAGGGGGTTGTGAGAGAGAAATTCAAGCATGCAGCTGTATACCAGTAACTTTAACAGTTTGGATGCAAATGGGAGATGATAGGGCAGTAACTTGAGGGAGAGGCTGGGGATTTTAGGATAGGCGTGACAGCAGAATGCTTACAAGATCACTGTAATTGCTGTTTAACTCAGAATCTTCAAAGTCCTTCTGGAAGGGCTCCTGGATCAAGGGAAGAGGAGGGGGGGTGTTGAACTTGGGGGATTTAGTGTGCCCTAAATTCCTGAGGGCCCAGTTCCAGCTACACAGGAGGGCCCAGCTGGGCTATCACAGGAGTTGTGCCTGACTTCTGGTCAGGCCTTACATAAAGTATCAACCCCAGAGCCGCCACGGCCTGGTCCTGGCTCTCACTCCGTGAGGACGTATAAAACCTATGAAAACATTGAGTTTACTCCTGAAGCATGGTAAAATAATGAGTCACGTGCCTACACTGGAGAGGGGAGTAGACGATCCCTCAAAAGCTAGTACCAGTGTCTATAAAATTAGGTTTTAGTTACTAAAGTATGACACAATAGTTGAAGTGAATTTAAAAAAGATGGGTCATTGTGCCCGATTTAGAAAAACATCTACGTTTGGTGTAAAGCACTTTAGACTATTTTAGAAATATTGAAACAATTGTGTTTTTTTTTTTTAAATAGATTCCTTTATCGTTAAAAAGATGAAATAAAAAATTGCAAGTTTGTAAAGTAAAGCGTAGTGGTGCTCTGGGTGTAAAGATAAAAACTAAATACCCTCACACTGCGAACATAGAGTGCTGGAATTATATGTGCTGGCAACAGGCAAGTTGGGTCACAGAAATTCAGGGTCACAGAAGTTCAGGGTCACAGAAGTTCAGGGTCACAGAAGTTCAGGGTCACAGAAGTTCAGGGTCACAGAAGTTCAGGGTCACAGAAGTTCAGGGTCACTGAAATTCAGGGTCACAGAAATTCAGGGTCACAGAAATTCAGGGTCACAGAAATTCCGGTAAGAGATCAAGCTGGGTCCCCTGCATGTGCGGACTCAACGGCATGAGAAAAGTGGTCCTTGTGGTACTGCCAACTCAAGCTTGCCATGTTATGTCCTCGGAAAAGCAAAATGCTGATAAGAGTCAGTCAGGAGATGAGGGTATGAATCCCTTTACTGCTGTCTTTAATAAATAACACTGGAAGGAAGTGAACAAATAAATATCCAAGCAGTGTCCTCCTGGGATGATGTCGCAGGTGAGAATAAACTCTGTCACACACCAAAAAAATGATATCTGTATACTAGAATTATACAATCCTCTCTGCTTCAGATATTACAGATTGAATTACCAGAGCCGTGACTTACTGTACAATATCGTTAATAGGTATATGTAGTAGCCTCTCATCTAATGTTTCCACGGCGACGGTACAACCGATTAGGGCCTGAAAAGAAAAAGCATATATATTTATATTGTACAGTATATATAGCATGGTTATATGGCGGCCCTTGCCTGGGTGCACAGCAGAAAGTAGGGAATACAAACATTGTGCAAAGGCATTGTGCACCCGCGGGACCTACACACGAGGTTCAGCATGGTTTACTGAATCATACAAGCATGGACAATTAGACATTCACATCCTTAGTAAGTTCAAACCTCACACTCACAGTATCATATATTTGGGCCAACTGGAGCGGTACTGGGAAGTAACCTCAAATATACAGCGTAAGCAAAGAAACCCCCAGCACACCCAATGTGACAAGTTATTTCATTCATTTCTGTGTTTTTCTGCTCATAAGTATGGGTCATTTAGTTCAGGGGCGCTCAACTCAGTCATCAACAGATCAGGTTTAAAGGATATCCCTGCTTCAGCACAGTTGCCTGAATCAGTCCCAGCTTCAGCACAGGTAGCTCAATCGGTCCCTGCTTCAGCACAGGTGGCTCAATCAGAGGCTCGGAGCCTCTGATTGAGCCACCTGTGCTGAAGCTGTTATCCTTAACAGCTGACCTGCTGGGGGGTCTTGAGGACTGAAGTTGAGCCCCCCTGATTTAGTTCAATCTTTTAGCCAAAACATGTCGAGCCTGCAACCATGTCAAGGTAAATAAACCCTGTCAGCCGGTTCCTACACGAACCATTTTATACCGTGGCCTTTGTATTTTCTCATGATTGCAGGCAGGACCTTTATTGGCTAAAATATTGAACTAAATGTTTATGAGAAGAAAAGAACATATAGAAACTGACTATTTATCCTATTGGATGTGCATTGGGCCTTCGCTGTTTGCTGTTCTCCGAGCGTCTACGTTTCGGTTCGCTTTGGGACCTCCTGCTGGTCACAATATGACAATGCACAGTAGTCACCTGAACGTCTGCCGACAAGACTGAAGTTCTGGGATTTATAAATAAAAGTGCACAGCAAATAAAAATATCACGTGCTGGCATATTCACATGTCTCAGACAGGTCTGCGACCCTGTCATTCCCCATTATCTCTTAGCATGCAGTGCTTCAATGACATGCAAATGAGCACAGAGTCACCTTCTACTTCATGTCCATTTTGGACATGGCCCCCTATGAGCTTCTGCCTGCCGCATTACACAGCATTTCTGCACAGCCCGGGGTAAAGAAGTGCAGAGCCAGTAACCCCACTCACTGACAGCTGTTTGGACCTTATGTGAATGCGCTCACAAGTGGTATTTTTATTTGCTGTACACTATATGGTGGAGGGTTTTTGTCACTTTTTTAAACACCATAACTTATATCAGGGGTGCGCGAGACAGCTGGCGGCAGTAGAAGACCATGTCAGCCGACACCGGAAGTCAGACGCCGGTCAATTTCCGGTGTTACATTGCGTTCCTCCCCTGCTGTCTCCTGTGCTGCTCCGATCGCATGTCTTCTCCTGCCGCCGCCAAGCCACCGCCGCCCGCTGTTTCAACTTGTTCCATCGGCTGACATGGTCTTCTACTGCCACCAGCTATCTGACTCCTGTGCCACTCCGCTCCTGCAGTGCGGCCGCCGGTAAGCGAGAAGGGGGGGCCGCAAAATGTCAGATATTTTCCGTATTATCCGACACGGTATTGGTCCTGTTTTAAGTCGGATAACCTAGACCCTACTGTACATAAAATAAAAGGTTTTTTTTTAACATATATGTGAGCATCTTTTTGTATCTTTAGAAATCGCTATTCCTCCCTTTGTTTTTTGTCCTTTATTTTCCACTAGCTGAAAGTCCCCGGCGTTGCTCAGGAATTCTAAGAAACCAAAAAATATTGAGATTTATAAATGGATAATTAAATTTTTTACTTTCTTAATGTATTTGTATTCTAATGCTGTGGATAAACTATATTTTTGGTTTTTTTATCAGGCGCAAAAACACATTTTTTTCCAGTTCCCGCTCCGTGCAAAACATGGATTTTCTAAATTCGGCTCAGCTACTTTCAATTTGGGTAAAATCAGTGCAGTTTTTCATTCTGCCGTCTCAGTTCAAAATGGCGTCCAATTGTATCCAAACAGACAAAAACCTGCCCCATGATGTCAGGAACTGTCATGCAAAATGTGGCTACGATATCTTAGGCTGGGATTAAACGCTCGCTTGCCTGCGCGAGTGCGAGCGCATGCCGAGCAGCGCGGCTTTAGCACAGCCCATCTGTAAACTCTCCTGGAAAGCGATGTTCAGGCCAGGGGGGCACGGCCGTGACGTCACGCGGCTGGTTTGCCCTCATTGGCTGAACCGCCGCCGTGACCATCGCTTGGCCGCCGCGCCAAAAGACAAAAATCTTTGTCTTTAGAAAACGCGGTCCCGCAATCGCGCTCCGTTGTGTGTATGCGCGCGAGAAACAGGGGCGGCCTCATAGGGAGTCTGCAATTTGCTTTTGCCGCCCGCCCGCTCGCACTCACAAAAGCACGGAGTATAAGCTCAGACTTAGGAGGTGTCCACATGCAAAGCGAACAGACATACCACTTTCCAAAACATATAGTACATTGTAGCAGAAATTAAGCAAAAAAATAAATAAAATAACAATGAGATAAATAATATAGAGGAAAAGACAAGTATATTAAGCGCCTTACCTTTCCCAGTGCTATATTTGAGATGTATACCAAATCGTTGCCCTGCCTTTTAAACCTTGGATGAGGTTTCTCCTTCACAGTGAAGATTATGTCCGCCGGGATAATATTGGGGCCCTAGGAAGAATATGAAATATCATATACAAAAGTAATTCATGGAGCAGAAGAGCCCAGTCTGAGTCTCAGCTCTTCTTGTGATGTTGGAGAAGTCACCTTACATCCTTGAGCACCAACCGTAGAATGTAAGCTCTTTGGCCCAGGGACTCACTGTGCCCTATATATAAAATATATATATAATTTCCCTCCTTTTTTGTTCCACATAAAGATGAAAATATGATTACTGTGCACTGGTGCTGATGTTTAAACCTACATATGTGATATAGAATTAGACACAGGCAGTTCTATTTTAAGCCAATGGTGTTTGTTAACCCTAAGGGCTGGGACCCGCTGCGCTCGGCGGCGCGGGCGGCCGCACGAGCGTTCCCCACCAGCAGGGGAATCCCCACCGAGCCGGTCCCGGTCCCCCCTGGCTGCACAGCTCGCTACAGGCTGTGACGCGTCAGCCGCTAGCGGATACAAGAGAATTGTATTCCCTAGCGTCGACGCGTCACGTGGTGTGGCTGTGAGCCAATGAGGAGGGGAGGCCTGTCGGCAGCGCGGGAGCGCTGACGGAGGGAGCGGGGCCTTAGCCTTAGTCCCGGTGATGTCGCCTCACCCCAAACCTGCCGGACCTGGAGAAAGATAAAGCCCTCACTGACCTTGTCAATCAGTAAACAATCTGTGTCATCTTGTGTGCCCTTCCCATCTCAGTAATGTGCCGTGCAGTGTTATAAGATAAGGGAATATAATGATTGAATACATTACATAGTAACTAAACAACTAATTTATGTCTAAACTACAATAAAAAATATTCAGGCTTAAACAAACAATTCCCACGCAATAAAAACTCTGATTATCAGCACTTTTATCACCAGTCATACTGCTGGGTAACGCAGAACTGCCCTTTAACGGTCAGAGAAAGTAAATACACTTTATATATCAATTATCTTCCATTACAGTGCACAGAGACAACTCCTTTTTATAGTGCACCTTTTGCAGCACATGGGGAATATTATATTTTGTTGTATTAATTCAAGTAGGTGTGAATGCAAATCCAACTCCGGTCCACACAGAAATGCTGGATTTCCTAGAATCCATCTAAAAATCAGATCGGGGTGAACTGAAACAGCGGCAACAATACATTTAATTAAAAAATAAATAATTATTTCCCCTTAAAGCAGCCATCCCACCTAACTAGCCCCCTTTTCTGTGTTTTACAGGATTGGAACAGGGGGGGAGTGGGGTCCACCAGAGTTGAACTGCGCTGTTTTTAGGACCCCTGGTTCCGAAGATACTTACTTCCTGGTTTTTAAGGGTGAATTAAATGGGCGTCCAATAGGAAACTGCAACCGATGATGTGGCTTCCAACTGGCCCGAGATTTACCAGCTAATTTGTTTCCCCTGGAGGGAGATTTAAACCTGATAACTTTATCGGTATGTATCTCAGGCTCCGGGATGTCCCTGGAAATAGTGGTGTTCAGCACCAAGGGACTTTCCAGCTGCAACTTGTGATACCTTCTAAAGGTCCAACTTCAGTTCTCCATAGTGGCAGTTGTACATAATCGTGCAGGACCTCAGAAGTATCTTCTTCAGTCGTTACCAGACTATGACAAACCCTCAAATGTTGAACAATGAAAAGGAATTGCAACCTAAAAATAATCTACGCTGCCCCAGAAACAATGCATCTGTTGGAACTCTGCAGACCCTCTTGTGATGAACCTCATCCCGATGCCTGTACTGTATCTCTCGACCATCTGCCCAAAGAACCTCAAACAGAGGAGATTTTAGGAATTACCATTGAAAGATCAGACATACATGGAAGAACCTAGGTTGTATAATGTATGGAACATGGGGCTGAAACTAAGAATCTGGAGGGCACCCCTCTTTGATTTAAACATGGGGCGTTGAGCCCCCTCTGCTTTTCCATTACAATAGGATTTCCATTTTCTACAAACGTTCAATCGCATCATCGAGCATTATCTTTCTATGTATGAGACAGCCCGAGGACCTTTAGCCGTCTCCCCAACACAACCCCCGCAAGATAGCTCTTGTACTCGGTATGATCACAATGCAAACACCGCCCCCCCCAACACTCAGGAAGGTTACAGCAGTCCTAGTATGGAATATTGACTGATTGGCTGGTGTCTCCTTAGCAGAAACACTGCTGTATGTGCCATGATTTCCCCGTGGCCACGGAGGCAACTAAAGCATTTAAGGAACTGGGACAGTGTTATGGTAACCACCATGGCTACTACCAAATTTGAATGCAAGAATGGAGATCAAAGATGATTTTTTTCTGTACTGTTTTACTCACCATCCCTTAGCCCATTTTTGCAAAACTGGAATGAGGAATTATTTCCCTTCTTCATCTGCAAAAAGGGGGGGGGGGTGCCTTGGCATGTTTTGCAAGCTTAAAATGCTTTGGACAAAATATTTTGTTGAATGACCCTCACTTGTGAAAAGAAAAACAGATAAGTATTTAACTATATAATTAGTCATAATGAATGTAGCACGGGGGATTTTTTGCCTGTTGTTATATACATGAGGTCACAATCCCAGTAGTGCTTCTTTGACACAAATATACATATAGTGTGGTGGGTTTGGGTTCTGAGCTTACAGGGGCTGTGTGTGTGTTCCTTACCTGGTCACCTTCATTTGTAAAAGTGATTTTGGTGCCTTGGTTCCAGCCAGGACATACATCTATGGATAGAATCTTGTCCCGTATGCTGGATGTATGTCCATCTTCATTCATTACCTAAGGGTTGTGGTAAGGCTGTTAGACATTCCTAATTTAATATCAACTGAAGTACACACGGATGCAATGAAAGATGTGTGCAAGATCATTAAGGAAAAACCAGCCCCAGCAAGCAGACTACAAGAGCCACAACAATGACTTACAGGCACACCCCGCATTAACGTACGCAATGGGACCGGAGCATGTATGTAAAGCAAAAATGTACTTAAAGTGAAGCACTACCTTTATTCCACTTATCCATGCATGTACTGCACTGCAATCGTCATTTACGTGCATAACAGATGTAAATAACGCATTTGTAACAGGCTCTATAGTCTCCCCGCTTGCGCACAGCTTCGGTACAGGTAGGGAGCCGGTATTGCTGTTTAGGACGTGCTGACAGGCGCATGCGTGAGCTGCCATTTGCCTATTGGGCGGTATGTCCTTACTCGCGAGTGTACTTAAAGTGAGTGTCCTTAAACTGGGGTATGCCTGTATACTGCTAACAAAATGAAAGGTGCTTGGAAATTTATTTAATAAAGGCACAACATATATATTTTAGTATATACAGTATATAATATGTAATATATAGTGATATAGATACAGTGACGTTATTCAGGATATTGATATAGGGAAATATTTCAGGACCAGAAATAGATGGATCGAAATAGAATGTTATGTTGTGAGTTCTGTTTTGGACTAGAAGTATAGACGGTCGTGATACTATATAATAGACCAGCTTGAGAGTCCGTTACAGGTGAAGTTCTAATGCACAGAGCTTTCCAGGCTGCCGAGTCTCTCTTTCATGGGTACATAAGAAGTAAAAACACGTGAGATTTCACAGGCTCTGCACAAACATGAAGAACGAGCCCCTGCATACTAGTGCAGGGAGATTTAAAGTAGATCTCCCAAGGAGCCACATCAGAAAACAGTTAGAAGCAGAAGGGCCACAAGTTTGTTGAAGTCTTAAAAATTATTATATTTCATTAGTTTGCAATATAATATATATTATATTGCAGATTTTACAATATATATTTATGTTTGTACACACACACACCTTACTTTAACTTTAACGTGAGTTTCAGTTTGAATAAATACACTTAGCTGCCTAAGGATCTAGTGTGACATTAGCAGCAGTGGTCCAGTAAAATATATCATCTTTATTTTCCACAATTTAAGAAAGTTGAGGCCAACTCTTTCCCTAAAATCCAAACGCCTGCCTGCCCGTGGCGAGTTGATTTTAGTAGCTGGCGAGTAGGGCGGCCGTCGGTAGAAGAGGAGGACTGAAGACCACGGGAAGACAAGTGGCGGCAGGAGACGAGGACCGAGGACCACCATGTCAGCGGAGCAGGGCAGCAGAGGCGCTAGACAGCGGGCGGCGCCAGGAGAAGAGCATTGACACCATGTGTGTGGCCCAGGAGGACGGCCGGATAGGAGCTGCGCTGTGGCAGCGGAAGTCAGTAAAGACTTCCGGCTCGGACCGCTGGGGCGCGCTCCTACCTGGCCGTCCTCCTGTGCTGCTCACATGGTGTCAATGCTCTTCTCCTACCGCCGCCCGCTGTCTAGTGCCGCTGCTGCCCTGCTCCGCTGATATGGTGGTCCACTGTCCTCTACTCCCCCCGGCCGCTGTGTTCCTCCTCTGATGCAGTGCTCCACCGAAGTCAGGTAAGTGAGAGGAAGAGAAGGAGGGGGGGTGAGAGGATGAGGGGTGAGAGAAGAAGAAGAGGAGAGGGAGAGGAATGAAAGAGGAGAGGGAGGGGAGTGAAAGAGGAAGAGGAGAAGGAGGGGGTGAGAGAGGAGAGGGGTGAGGAGTGAAAGAGGAAGAGAAGGAGGGGTGAGAGAGGAAGGGGAGAATAAATATATATCATAACATCTCAATAACACAAAAAGACAATGGTGAGTAAAGATATTACTTTCATCCAGGACCTGATGAAGACCCCCCTGGGGACGGAAACGTTGGGTCTGTATGTGGAGCATGTAACAATAAAGTAATATCTTTAGTCACAATTCTATTTTTGTCCTTTCTGGTGCTGGTATACATGTCTTCTTCAGGTGTTCATTGTTTGTACAGAAATTCTTTAGCAAGTACAAACCAGCCTCAAGGGCCCTACCTAACAAGTGAGTGCCATATACACACACACACACACACACACACATATATATCCCATTACATTATATCATTATGTATCCCATGAACATCCCCTTTGGCTGCGACAGATTGATTTTTCATTTCTTTACTTACCCTGCGAGAAATTTTGATCTTCTTGGTGCAGCCGAAAAACAAATCCTCAAGGGACAGGTACAGATCTCTCTCGATCGGAGGGTCCTGTTTCTTCACCCCTCTGCCACGCAGCCCCCCGAATGCTGTGATCACCTCAGAACCGTCCGGCTTGAAAAAATCTGGGATGGAATAAAAGAAAAAACAGTCAGAACACTCCCTTACAATGGAAAACAAATGTGCGGCCCCTTTACCTGATGTGTGAGAAAGCTCCAGTAGCTGTATGCTCCGGGAGAAAGGCAGATATGTTGTAGGTTGTGACACCTTTATTGTATCAACAAGAGAGCTCTTCATAACTCAATTATAGTGTGTTGTGTAGTGTGTATTACCAGCACACATGAACAAGAGACCTGTGAGGTTTCAAAGGCTCTGTACAATCTCATTTCATCTATGACGAACGCTCATGTTGGTCCATTAAATGGTGCCACAAACCCACAACAGAATGTCCTTTCACGTAAATATTTTACATGGCATACAATGGATGTTGTGATTGCATCAAATATACAGTGTGCAGGGTTGTTTTCTCCAAGGACAGGAAACGTTGAGGTCGGGCATGTTATAAAGATGGTAGAACAGGATGAGGGAGCGGGATATGTGACATAAAAAACAGAATAGAAAAACACACATAGGGTAATCAAACACAGAGATTGACGGAGCAAGGTTGCTGTTTCCAGGCGGCCGCAATAGGAAGCAGCTCCAGTGACGCTCGGACGCGTTCCCCTGGTCCACGTGAGAGGGTGGTGAGAACGCCGTGGTCCTGCGCCTGGAATTCTACGTGTGTGATTTAAAAAACTGCGCAAATTGTAAGTGCGCATCCCGGAGGGATTATTTTAATCTTACTAGTTATTAAATCAGTTCAGATTGACTGCGCTACGGGGTCTCCCTCTTTCTATCCTAAAGAATACCTACACAGCACCCAACCCCAGGCGCTGTTTCTATCCATGATGGAATTCATCTACACACCAGAACATGGAGTGTGACATGCTCTCTTTACTCACAGCTATGCGAGTATAATGATTGAAGATTAGTAGGATGCAATCTCTGTGTTTGAGTACTACCCTAGGTGTGTTTTTCTATTCTGATTTTAACATCACGCATCCCTCTCCTCATCCTGTTCTACTACTGTCTGTGAGAAAATGAGAAGACTGTTTTCTGTTGGAGGGTGAGTGGGAGGCTCAGTGCATTTATTGTATTTTCTTTTGGTTTGCACTTATTATTTTATATTAAGTGTAATTATAACGTTTTCCACTGGGTGTCACTGTTTACACTTATATTTGAATACACATTTCTTTAAATAAATATTCTATAATCACTGCAAGAGCGCCAGTCCTGTTGTTGTTTGTGTTACAGGTTATAAAGATACTCATTAACGTTATACAGTGCAAACATGTTTATTTTCAGGGGAACAGATAAAACAACAAATAGTCTGCACTCCCAAGCTTTAGCAGTTCACTCATCTCTTCTATAGTTTCGATAGTTCCCTCCCGTGTTATAATCGTGCACAGATTCAGACAGTGTATTGGCATAGAAACACCATCATACACTTGTTAAATAAACCACACATCATAGCTTCGTCCTCATACCTGCAAAGGGATTATCTCCTCCAAAGAACTCCTTAAAGATTTTGTCAGCGTTCCCATGAAACACATAACCGGAGGTCCAGGCTCCCTCCCCTCCGAACTCTGGGGGGATTCCACCCTTCAGACCCTCTTCTCCAAACTTATCATAGGTGGCTTTTTTCCTAGCTGATGGGAAGAAAACAAAAATGCTGATGCAACGTGGTTCCTTGCATTGTCCATCCCTACTAGGTATACAAAGCAATTTATTGTAGGCCACTCTGTGCTTAGCCAAGGAGTGTTAAGAGCAGCGGAGTGCCAATCGCTGGCTTTTGCCAGGAGAGTTACGCCCTGCGATTTAATGTGGGCATATGCGCCCGGAGCAGTGTATCATTCTGGGGCTTGACAGGGCAGCACGGAGGGCATAATAGAGACAGAGAAACCAAGTTGTATATATCTATGTACATTCGTATTCGTATAGGTAATGTACGAATCGCTTAACAAAATAACCAGTCGTGTACAAGAAATGATCATGCAAACACATATAAAAGCACTTTTAGGAAAAAGAGTCGTAAGGTCTAGTGAGCTCGTATATGTGATAACTACAATACAAAATACAAGGAAGTCTTTACATAATGTTTTTACATGGCCACACAACCAGCTGCATACGCACTTACCCTCTTAACCTGTCCCTACTCAATTTGCATGTACTTCTGTCTTCTACAATAACCATTAGATTGTAAGCTCTTTGGGGCCCAAGAACCCTCTCTCTCAGCGATTACTTTGATGTATTATGCACTCATTGTACTGTATAATTCTTCCTTCATTATGCAATGTATAATATCTAGGTAAAGAGCTGCGTACACTGGCTGGCACGACATTGATACAAATACATACATAAATATGTGTTAGGGCAAAGGACACATCTATACAGAGGTTAACACGGGTACGCTTGTGAGAGCGTGGGGATGAACTTCGCTCAAACGTAGTGTAGAGGGTAGATGTGTAGTGGACAAATTCAAAAATCCCAAACAGCTGAGAATGGCTGGTGCACACTGGGGAAGGTTGAATGAATGCACTGAGATAGAGAAGAATCCCCTTGACTCGGCACAAAAACACCCAGTAAATTAAAAGTTAATTTTATTGGTTATATCATTAAAACATAGGTGTAAGAGATTAAGACCGAAACAAACAAACAAACAAACAAATAAACATTAAATTAAAAGTCGGAGAGGCTTGACAAGGGTAAAGGAGTGACTAAGCAACACTGAGTGAAGATAAACCCAATATACCCAGTGTCTCCGAAACGCTTGGACTAGAAGGACGCCCTTGCCTCTCCGTCGCTGGTTAGCTGACGTCACACGTACCCGACGTACGTTTCAGCAATAGGCTTCATCGGGGGACCCCGATGAAGCCTGTTGGTGAAACGTACGATGGGTACGTGTGACGTCAGCTAACGATCGACGTCGGCTGATTCAGAGAGGCAAGGGCGTCCTACTAGTCAGAGCGTTTCGGAGACTGTGGCCATGGACAGCAAGAACGCTGACATTTTTGTATGATTGTATCCTCAGTTTATATGCAATATATCTATGGTCATACATGTTCACTCTTATATACAGCCACTGAGCTGAGTACTGAATATAACACTTCTAAACTTTGTAAGAAGTGTTTTTCCCTAAGTACTACCGAACTGAGCAAATAAAGGTATTTTTGCTCATTGGTGGAGGGGCTACTATACCCACCCACTTATTTGGGTTGCTAGTTTCAACTTCCTCATAGGATTTCTATCTAGCATTTACCCTATATCACTGTCTCTAAAGATTTTACATCACCCCATCATTTAAGAACTAGACAGTTCACCACACGGTGATATCACTCATTGGCATTATAAGCTCACATATAGAGCCTTCATTTCCATAGTCAGTCCAGCTACTGCACGGTCTAGACATTACTGCATAGATACATCTTTGTATAGGGCTTATTACACCCTACGTAGGTCATAGGAGTCACAACACAATTATTACACTGTGATTAAGAGGTATATTGGGTTTACCTTCACTCAGTGTTGCTTAGTCACTCCTTTACCCTTGTCAAGTCTCTCCGACTTTAAATTTAATGTTTATTCTTTTGTTTGTTTCGGTTGTATTCCCTTACACCTATGTTTCAATGATATAACTAATAAAATTAACTTTTAATTTACTGGGTGCTTGTGTGCCGTGTCAAAGGGATTCTTTTCTATCTCAGTGCATACATCTCTACACAGTAACTTGTACAGTCACACGAGTTCACAGGTCGCCTCGGGTGCACGGAAGTGTGAAGAGGTGGCAAACTGGATACAAACAAATTATCTAGATCGAGAAAGAACCGGCACTCCCGAGGTCTTGAAAAAAAGATTCTTTATTCTGGATGAATCGACGTTTCAGTCACCAACTGGGACCTTTGTCTTGACAAGACCTTAGGAGAGCCGGTTCTCTCTCTATCTGGAGAATTTGTTTGCATCAGATTTATACACAGACACGAGACAAAAACCGGCGCGTTTCGCCAGTGCATCTTCCATAAAACATCAGGATAACAAAGTGACTGCTACTTACGGTCACTCAGCACATCATAAGCTTCTGCAATCTGTTTAAATCGGTGTGGGGCCGCGGGTTCGCTGTTTTTTAAGGGATGGAATTTCAAGGCGAGCTTCCGGTATCTGAAACAGGGTCAAAGGCATCAGTTTCAGCTCTGCTTCCAACCACAGAATTCCTAGTTATCCTTGTTATTCTCTAAAGACACCTTCCATTTACTGCTGGGCCGACATATAGACCTCCTTCCTCATAAGAGGCGACAGCAACACATTTCAAACCAGTGATAGAGATTTTACGCATTGAAGCGCATACAATGTACTAAGCCTCAGCACATTATGTTGATAAACAAACCTTAATGGTTAAAAAAAATGAGATATGTTAGATTTTGGTAGAAAATTAATAAATGACCCAGATTTATCACCTCCTTAAACATGTCACTGCTAATAGTGCACTTTGGTCCTAGGAGGGATTGACCCTTTAAATTCCAGAATGATAATCCCATTGAAATCTATAGGGGGGGGGGGGGATGTGTGACTGAGTGATCCTATTGAAGTTATATGTAGAAAATGATGCGTGTGATACAGTGGTCCCTTAAGGGGAATGGTCTATGACTATGTTATGAAATGTATACGAGGCAAATATGTACAGGGATGGGATTAGAGCCATTGTGATGCCATCTACGTGTCTAGTATGGTGATCATATTGACATCTTCCTGTGTGTAAATGATGTGCACGGAAGTCTTTACAAGGTAAATAATTTGTGTTAAGGAGATGATCCCACTGATGTCGAAATCGATGCCAATGATTTGTGCCATAGGGTGATACCATTGCCGTTTATAACATAGGAGGGTAATGGTATGTGTAATAGGATGACCCCATTCAATTCTATATGAGAATAACCATTATGTATAACGATGACAGATCCCATTGATTTGTATATAGGGAAGACTGTGATGTGCAATAGAGAGATCCCATCAAAGTCCATACGGGGGGCAATGAGTAATAAAGTAATCCCAGTGAAGTCCCCATTGCAGCAACTTTTGTGTGGAATAGGAAGAATACATGCGTGTAACTAGTATGAAATAGTGTGATCCCATTCCCATTTAACATTGTGGTGCAGCTGATGGGTATAACTATGTGTGGGGTGAAGGGGGTGAGGGAGGCGGGGGGAGGCTGTGCTGCCCATTACCTGCTGCCCTCGCCAGCCCTCCCTGTCTCCTGGGTATGGTATGGGGGACCCTGCACTGCCTCCTGGGTATGTTTTGGTGGACCCCAGAACTACCTCCTGGGTACAGTTAGGGGGAGCCCCGCACTGCCTCCTGGGTACGGTTACGGGGAGCCCCGCACTGCCTCCTGGGTACGGTTAGGGGGAGCCCCGCCCAGCCTCCCGGGTACGGTTACTGCCTCCTGCTGCTGGCACTCACGCTTGGTTAATGCCTGCATGGTGTGCGCTGCGCGTGATCCCCAGCACCGCATAGTAATCCTGCCCCATGTCCGCGCGGCCGCCGCTGCTCTCACCGCCGCTGTCTGTTTTACACCCGTTGCTAGGGACGCCCGGGCGCAGAGCATCACGGGAGATGTAGTTCGCGCTCGTGTAGTTGCCACGGAGCAAGGACACTACAGATCCCACAATGCCTTACGCGCAGCATCCTCCTACAGGGCATTACAGCACTGCTG
The DNA here is from genome assembly GCF_040206685.1 of Ascaphus truei. Taxonomy (NCBI): domain Eukaryota; kingdom Metazoa; phylum Chordata; class Amphibia; order Anura; family Ascaphidae; genus Ascaphus; species Ascaphus truei. Next base: position 419,284,274 of record NC_134485.1, on the reverse strand, counting down.
TGCGTTTACGGAGCTGAATGGGGGTTTTGTTATTGAATCTCTCCTGAGTTGTAATTGTAATAATAATTATAATGAGTGATAGTAATGAGTGAGCAGTTCCTGCATCACACGGGGTCACTGTCAGACCCTGGGGATAGACACCCTGTGTGTGTAAGCACACACCTGTGTATATATAACACTGTAACTCACATCATGTATTAAACCCACAAGTATCTACTGTCTGCTTATTACTACATGTATTACATCACATTACACAAATACATCTACAAAACGGTGGGTGAAAAAGGCAACACAAAACCTCCACCGTATCAGACACACACACACACACACACACACACACACATATATACAGACACACAGACACATTACTGTATAATATTTATATATATTGGTACACTAGTGTTTGTATACAAGTATTTATTATAAATCCATATTTCGGAAGGGGGGTGGTGGTGGGGGGGGGGGGGGGTTAGTTTCCGAAAATCGCCAAATTCTTCCCATTTTTCTTTATAATATATTTCTTAAATTGTAACTATACAATAACACATTTCATGAACTACAGATTCTTCCCTTCCACGTGTAAACATGTTACCCGCAATATACTAGCTGATTACTAAACACGCTGCTTATCTCCTCACAGCCCCAACAGTCCCTCCCGCCCCGGCCAGCCCGGAGCTGAACACCGCGCCCCGTTTCATGCGACACTGCATGGAAGCCTCGAGAACCTTCCCGAGTCGGTGACGTCACAGGTCGGCTCTAGGAGGAACCCGCCCCTCTATTCTACTAGAAACAACGCGAAGATTCCCCGGGCGACGTCATAACGCGATCGCTGCGTTGATTGGTTGATGCTGCGGGGAAAACTCGGGAAGCTTCCAGACGGTTGCCAGGGTGACTCATGGTAGCGTCTTAGTGATCGCACTTTGATTGGTTGATGGTTGTGTGATGTCAGAGTGGCTGTTGAGTATAAATAGAGGTGTGGAACAGCTAGAGGAGCATCAGCAAAGAGCAGCTCATTGCAGCACAGCTACCTGACAGCAGAGAAGAGCTGAGACACTTCAGCTACCCAGCACAACAGAAAGAAGAATCACTTGAAGCCTGAATCACCTCACAAACAGAAGCACCTCTAGCAAAATGGCAGCCAAAGGAGTCGCAATCGGTATTGACCTGGGCACAACCTACTCCTGTGTTGGCATCTTCCAGCATGGCAAGGTGGAGATCATTGCAAATGACCAGGGTAACCGCACCACCCCCAGTTATGTGGCCTTCACTGACACGGAGCGGCTGATTGGAGATGCCGCCAAGAACCAGGTGGCACTAAACCCGCAGAACACGGTCTTTGACGCCAAGAGGCTGATCGGCAGGAAGTTCACCGATCAGGTGGTGCAGACGGACATGAAGACTTGGCCGTTCCAGGTGGTGAGCGACGGGGGAAAGCCTAAAGTCAAAGTGGAGTACAAAGGCGGGGAGAAAATCTTTTCCCCGGAGGAAATCTCCTCCATGATCCTGCTCAAGATGAAGGAGACGGCTGAGGCCTACCTGGGTCACGCTGTGACAAATGCAGTTATTACCGTGCCTGCCTACTTCAACGACTCGCAGCGTCAAGCCACCAAGGACGCAGGTGTCATCGCCGGCCTGAACGTGTTGAGGATCATCAACGAGCCCACAGCGGCCGCTATTGCCTACGGTTTGGACAAAGGCTGCAAGGGTGAGCGCAACGTCCTGATCTTTGACTTAGGAGGCGGTACCTTTGATGTCTCCATCCTCACTATTGACGATGGGATCTTTGAGGTGAAGGCAACAGCTGGCGACACCCACTTGGGAGGGGAGGACTTTGACAACCGCATGGTCAATCACTTTGTGGAGGAGTTCAAGCGCAAGCAAAAGAAGGACATTAGCCAGAACAAGAGGGCAGTGAGGAGGCTGAGAACTGCCTGCGAGAGAGCAAAGCGCACCCTGTCCTCCAGCACCCAAGCCAGCATCGAAATTGACTCTTTGTTTGAGGGCGCTGACTTTTACACTTCCATCACCAGGGCCCGATTTGAGGAGCTGTGCTCAGACCTTTTCAGGGGCACCCTTGAGCCAGTAGAGAAGGCCCTTAGAGATTCCAAGATGGACAAAACAAAGATCCATGATATTGTCTTGGTGGGTGGCTCTACACGCATCCCCAAGGTGCAGAAATTGCTGCAAGACTTCTTCAATGGCCGAGAGCTGAACAAGAGCATCAACCCTGACGAGGCTGTGGCTTATGGGGCTGCAGTGCAAGCTGCCATCCTGACGGGTGACAAGTCTGAGAATGTACAGGACCTCCTCCTGCTGGACGTGGCACCTCTCTCCCTTGGGCTGGAGACTGCTGGAGGTGTCATGACTGTTCTCATAAAACGCAACACAACTATTCCCACTAAGCAGACTCAGACCTTCACCACCTACTCAGACAACCAGCCTGGCGTCCTCATCCAGGTTTACGAGGGTGAGAGAGCAATGACAAAAGACAACAACCTCTTAGGCAAGTTTGAGCTGAGTGGGATACCCCCGGCCCCCCGTGGTGTCCCTCATATTGAGGTAACCTTTGACATTGATGCCAATGGCATCCTCAATGTCTCTGCCATGGACAAAAGCTCAGGCAAACAGAACAAGATCACAATCACCAACGACAAGGGCAGACTGAGCAAGGAGGAGATTGAAAATATGGTGCAGGAAGCAGAAAGGTATAAGGTTGATGATGATGCCCAGAGGGAGAAGATTGCAGCCAAGAACTCATTGGAGTCCTTCGCCTTCAACCTGAAGAGCACTGTGGAGGATGAGAATGTGAAGGGCAAAATCAGCGAGGATGATAAGAGAACCATTATCGAGAAGTGCAAGGAGGTCCTCTCCTGGCTGGAGAGCAACCATCTAGCTGAGAAAGAGGAGTATGTCCATCAGCAGAAGGAGCTGGAGAAGGTGTGCAACCCCATAATCACCAAACTGCACCAAGGTGCTACAAGTGGGATGCCAGGAGGAATGCCAGGTGCCAGCTGTGGTGCCCAAGCCAGACAAGGCAGCAACTCTGGCCCTACTGTGGAAGAGGTGGATTAAAGACTGTATGACTATGATTTGAAATATCCATTTTTCATTCATTTGACTAAAATTGACTATACTGTGCAGTTTCATAGGACAATTTTCTAATAGTCATACCTATACAGATAATGTGGAACAAAGCGCATTTTCTTCAGAACCCCAATATATCTTGATCACAGAAATGTCTGAAGTGTTTTTGTTATTCTGAATAAGTGTTCTTTATATTACTCATGTGTCTTAATAGTTGTGTAATAAATAAACTATTTTTTTTACATTATTGTATGTTTCTTTAGTTTATATATTATTTTTTTCTGCACTAAAAGACAATTTGTAGTTTTATATAACAGGAATTTTGTACGGTATATTCCAAAACATGCTGTATGTTCATCCCTTAGAGTCACTCTCTGCAGACGTAATTAGAGTCAGATTTACAATTTGAGGTCTATTCCTTAAGCTGTATCGTTTCTACAAGTTGTAAACACCGGCGATTGTGGTGAATGAGAGTTCAAATGATCAATTTACACCCTTAGTGAATAGACCCGTTAGCATAAAAAATACACATCATTCACAAACATTCGTGGCAGATACCCGTCTGTAGCTGCAAACACATCAAGTGCTTGGTGGGTCAGCAAGATTAAACAAAAGTTCTCAGATGAGGCAAAGTAACGGTCCCAGTAACCTGAAGAAAAGTCTGCTTAATAAAGAAATATAATACTTTAAAATGGCTTGTTGTGGAGGAATATATGTGTGATAACCTCTTTGCTGCCAGGTTGGTCATAAGCACATTGCAAAGCAGAGGCAGCTGGAAGGTTAATATAAAGATAGCTATAAAATACATAGTACATGGGATGTCTGTTAATATAATATACATTAATATGTATATTTCACGTAGAATATTTTTCAAAAGGGAATATATGTATGCATGTGTGTATGCAGGGCTGCTGATGGGAAGAGTGCAAGAACATCTGTTCCAAGCCCGAAAGCAGAGGGGGGTCCACCCCCGTGGTCCAAACCGGGAGTTAAGCCCGGGCACTATGGGGGATGTAAGGGAGGGGGAAATGAGGTGAGAGAGGGGATGTAAGGGAGGGAGAAATAAGGTGTGAGAGTGGGTATGTAAGAGGGGTGGGGTGCAATAGAGATGGGAGATAGGAGAAATAGAGGTGTGATTGTGAGAGGGGGAGAAAGGGAGGTGAGAGTAAATACATAGATGGGGTAAAGTCAGAGGAGTAAGTGTGATAGAGAGGGGGTACAAGGAGCAAAGAGAGAATTGGGTGAATGAGAGGGCAGGGGGTTCGCAGGGCTGCCAAAGGGTGTAGCAGACAAGGCATGTATCACCTTGCCCCTGCTGAACAGCTGGTCAGCAAAGATCCCCACCCCTGCTTAACAACTCGGACGAGAAAAGCTGTCTGTGGCCCTGTGTGCATACAAACACACGTTATTACTAATATGTATATATATATTTTGCATATGCAAAATAACATTATTCGGATGCTAGGATCACTTCACACTCTCCTAAATCTGTCTCACCGTATCTCCTGCAGAAAGCCGCGTCCTCTGAAATCCCATATCACTTATTTATGGTGTGGGTTGAAACCTATCCCAGCTTCACATTGCAAAGCCAGTATAACCAGCCTCACACTGATGAGACCAGAAGGGTCAAAACCGCTGTCTGTGAGTAGGTTTACTGGCTATGCATTTAACCCAGGCTGTGCTGATTGTATCCTCTTCGGGCTTTTGACCTGAAACGTCACATGTTTGTACCTGCTCTGCTTATGGATTAAAAACCGTAAGCTTTTTACAGTTCTGCTTCCTGTCTGCTTCCTTCACAACTACTACTTACATAAAAATATACAATCATACATTGTCTTGTAAACGTGTTAGACACCAGAAACATAACTTGTCCACGCTTCGTCAGCCATTCCATTCCAAAGTAACCATTGAAAATAACATCCATAATAGCAACAATTCTGCTTAAAATTCACTTAGCAGCTCCACAGTGAGAGACTTTTCAACAGTGACGTCTTCAAGAAACCCAAGGATTAGCCATATAGAGTTCATCAATACTGACTACTCGCATACTTCACCACCAAATCAATGGATCAATGTATAATGTGTCCTGCATTCTATCCATCACCGTTTCAGAAATGATATGCATTGGTGAGACTTTTCATGCACAGCCAGATGTACGTCCTTTTATTACACTATTAGTCACAGTCCTCAGGGCGATATATAGCAGCCAAATTGTATATCGCGCCCGTCCCAGACTGATATCTGTCTTCCGTAGGTTCCTTAGTTGCACTGTGCACATGTATATTTCTGTGCTGGATTTAATTGCACAAAGTGCTGTGTGTACTGATGAATAGATACAGTAATCATGATCTAACACAGGGGTGCGCAAACTGGGGGGTGCAGTGGCCCTGCGCTCTTCCCCAAGGCATTAATATTAAATTCCGGGGGACTGCGCAAGGCCTCTGCATCTCAACTTACCGTGATTCAAACAGCTTCGGTCGCCACGTCACCACGGCAACTCAGTGTCAAATGACCCAGCGGCATAATTTGACGTCCGTCGCCATGGCCACGGGTCACGTGACGTCACATGACCCCCGTGGCGCCATTTGACACCGCACTAAGGTAGGGGGGGCATGAGCACTTGTGTAGAGCAGGCAGGGGGCGCGCAGCAACAAACGTTAGCGCACCCCTGATCTAACATTCACTATAGTCCTCATCATATAGAAAAAGTCTGGTATAAACGGTCTCAGATGCCAACAACACTGTAAATGGTCATATATATATATATATATATATATATATATATATATATATATTTTTTTTTAATTTTTTTTTAAAGATTGTTATTCTTTTATTTTTTTCATGTAGGATATTATTGTGAGTGCAGCAAAATAGCATTGTGTAGCTTATTTGCTGTTTCTTATAAATGTCTATTGTCCTGCATATGTGTGGGGTACAGCAGAATGCCCCATGAAACTATGTGGGGTAGCAGGCACCCAGTATCTGTGTTAGGGGCAGTAGGGTATCTTGTGGATGTGTGAGGGGATAGTAGGGTGCGTCCATATGCAGGGCCGCAGATTTCCCGGGGCCCAGGAATAGAGTTGCGTCTGGGGTCCCCCCCCCCGGCGGTATTGCGAGCCCCCCCATTTCGCACCTCACGAGCCCCCTCTATTTCCGTCCTTCCCATGTATTTCTCTCCCCTCCGTCTCTCTCCCCCTTCCTCTCTTACCCCTATCACTCTCCCCCCCTCCCGCTTGGCATGTATTTCTCTCCCCGGCGTCTCACTCTTACTCTCTTTTCCTCACACTCCCTCCCCCCATCTCTCCTCTCACTCACCCCCACCTTCCGTCAATTACCCTACTCTCACTCAATCCCCCCACAAAATACATACCAAAAAACCTGACCCCCTAAATACATATAACCCCACTCCCCCGACATATTAAAAAGAACCCCACTCCCCCAATACATTTAAAAAAGACCCCTATTCCCCCAATACATTTAGAAAAGGCCCCCACTCCCCCAATACATTTAGAAAAGACCCACCACCCCCTAATACATATTAAAAAAACAGACTTCACGTGTGTGTGTGTGTGTCACTGCCTCCTGGGTATAGTTAGGGGGACCCTCTCCCTGCCTCCTGGGTATAGTTAGGGGGACCCTCTCCCTGCCTCCTGGGTATGGTTAGGGGGACCCCCCCGCATGGCCTCCTGGGTACGGTTAGGGGGAGCCCCGCACTGCCTCTGGGTATGGTTAGGGGGACCCTCTCCCTGCCTCCTGGGTACGGTTAGGGGGAGCCCCGCACTGACTCCTGGGTACGGTTAGGGGGACCCCCGCACTGACTCCTGGGTACGGTTAGGGGGACCCTCACCCTGCCTCCTGGGTATGGTTAGGGGGAGCCCCTCACTGCCTCCTGAGTATGGTTAGGGGGAGCCCCGCACTGCATCCTGGGAATGGTTATGGGGACCCCCACACTGCCTCCTGGGTATGGTTAGGAGGACCCTCTCCCTGCCTCCTGGGTATGGTTAGCGGGACCCTCTCCCTGCCTCCAGGGTACGGTTAGGGGAAGCCCCGCACTGCCTTCTGGGTAAGGTTAGGGGTACCCCCGCACTGCCTCCTGGGTACGGTTAGGGGGAGCCCCCGCACTGCCTCCTGGATACGGTTAGGGGGAGCCCCCGCACTGCCTCCTGGGTATGGTTAGGGGGAGCCCCTGCACTGCCTCCTGGGTACGGTTAGGGGGAGCCCCCGCACTGCCTCCTGGGTATGGTTAGGGGGGCACCCCCCACACTGTCTCCTGGGTACAGTTAGGCTAAGTCCCCGCTAGCGCTGATTGGGCTGAGCGGGCGGCGCTGAATTACATATATAGATATATGTAATCCCCGCTCACGCGGTGCGCGCAGCGCTCGTGCACACGCTCAGCCGCGATCGGCGCATAAATAAACAAAAAATCTATACTTAGCCGCGTGCTCAACTACCCACAATGGAGCAAGGGCACTACAGATACCACAATGCCTTGCGCGCATCACCCTCGTACGCATAACAAAGCAGCGCGGCTAGAGGAACTGAATGGGGTTTTTATTATTGAATGTTTTCTGAGTTGTAATTATAATGAGTGATAGTAATGAGTGAGGAGTTCCTGCATCACACGGGGTCACTGTCAGACCCAGGGGATAGACACAGTGTGTGTATGCACACACCTGTGTATATATAACACTGTAACCCACATCATGTATTAAACCCACAAGTATCTACTGTCTGCTTATTACTATATGTATTACATCACATTACACAAATGAATCGAAAGTATTTATATATATATTTAATAAAAATATATAAACATACACATGGTGTATATATATATTTGACACACACACACAGTATAAATCCATATTTCGGTTATAATATAATTAATCTTTTTTATATTGTACTTATACAATAACACATTTCCTGAACTAGATTCCTCCATTTCACATGTAAACATGTTACCCACAATAGCTGATTATTACACACACATACCCAATTCATTTCATTAACGTTTATTCCCTGCGTATCTCCTCACAGCCCCCACAGAGTCCCTCCCGCCCCCACCAGCCCGGAGCTGAACACCGCGCCCCGTTTTATGCAACACTGAATGGAAGCTCCGAGAACCTTCCTGTCACAGACCGCACAGCGCCGCTGATTGGTCGGCTCTAGGAGGAACCCGCCCCTCTACTCTACTAGAAACAACGCGAAGATTCAACGGGCGACGTCATAACGCGATCGCTGCGTTGATTGGTCAATGCTGCGGGGAAAACTCGGGAAGCTTCCAGATGGTTGCCAGGGTGACTCATGGTAGCGTCTTAGTGATCGCACTTTGATTGGTTGATGGTTGTGTGATGTCAGAGTGGCTGTTGAGTATAAATAGAGGTATGGAACAGCTAGAGGAGCATCAGCAAAGAGCAGCTAATTGCAGCACAGCTACCTGACAGCAGAGAAGAGCTGAGACACTTCAGCTACCCTGCACAGCAGAAAGAAGAATCACTTGAAGCCTGAATCACCACACAAACAGAAGCACCTCTAGCAAAATGGCAGCCAAAGGAGTCGCAATCGGCATTGACCTGGGCACAACCTACTCCTGTGTTGGCATCTTCCAGCATGGCAAGGTGGAGATCATTGCAAATGACCAGGGTAACCGTACCACCCCCAGCTATGTGGCCTTTACTGACACAGAGAGGCTGATCGGAGATGCTGCCAAGAACCAGGTGGCCCTGAACCCCCAGAACACGGTCTTTGACGCCAAGAGGCTGATCGGCAGGAAGTTCAGCGATCAGGTTGTGCAGACGGACATGAAGACCTGGCCGTTCCAGGTGGTGAGCGACGGGGGAAAGCCTAAAGTGAAAGTGGAGTACAAAGGCGGGGAGAAAATCTTCTCTCCGGAGGAAATCTCCTCCATGATCCTGCTCAAGATGAAGGAGACGGCTGAGGCCTACCTGGGTCACGCAGTGACAAACGCAGTTATTACCGTGCCTGCCTACTTCAATGACTCGCAGCGTCAAGCCACCAAGGACGCAGGTGTCATCGCCGGCCTGAACGTGTTGAGGATCATCAACGAGCCCACAGCGGCCGCTATTGCCTACGGCTTGGACAAAGGTTGCAAGGGTGAGCGCAACGTCCTGATCTTTGACCTGGGAGGCGGTACCTTCGATGTCTCTATCCTCACCATTGATGATGGGATCTTTGAGGTCAAGGCAACGGCTGGTGACACCCACTTGGGAGGGGAGGACTTTGACAACCGCATGGTGAATCACTTTGTGGAGGAGTTCAAGCGCAAGCAAAAGAAGGACATCAGCCAGAACAAGAGGGCGGTGAGGAGGCTGAGAACTGCCTGCGAGAGAGCAAAGCGCACCCTGTCCTCCAGCACCCAAGCCAGCATCGAAATTGACTCTTTGTTTGAGGGCGCTGACTTTTACACTTCCATCACCAGGGCCCGATTTGAGGAGCTTTGCTCAGACCTTTTCAGGGGCACCCTTGAGCCAGTAGAGAAGGCCCTTAGAGATTCCAAGATGGACAAAACCAAGATCCATGATATTGTCTTGGTGGGTGGCTCTACACGTATCCCCAAGGTGCAGAAATTGCTGCAAGACTTCTTCAATGGCCGAGAACTGAACAAGAGCATTAACCCTGACGAGGCTGTGGCTTACGGGGCTGCAGTGCAGGCTGCCATCCTGACAGGTGACAAGTCTGAGAATGTACAGGACCTCCTCCTGCTGGACGTGGCACCTCTCTCCCTTGGGCTGGAGACAGCTGGAGGTGTCATGACTGTTCTCATAAAACGCAACACCACCATTCCCACCAAGCAGACTCAAACCTTCACCACCTACTCAGACAACCAGCCTGGCGTTCTCATCCAGGTTTACGAGGGTGAGAGGGCAATGACAAAAGACAATAACCTCTTAGGCAAGTTTGTGCTGAGTGGGATACCCCCGGCCCCCCGTGGTGTCCCTCAGATCGAGGTAACCTTTGACATTGATGCCAATGGCATCCTCAATGTCTCTGCCATGGACAAAAGCTCAGGCAAACAGAACAAAATTACAATCACCAATGACAAGGGCAGACTGAGCAAGGAGGAGATTGAAAATATGGTGCAGGAAGCAGAAAGGTACAAGGTTGATGATGATGCTCAGAGGGAGAAGATTGCAGCCAAGAACTCACTGGAGTCCTTCGCCTTCAACCTGAAGAGCACTGTGGAGGATGAGAATGTGAAGGGCAAAATCAGCGAGGACGATAAGAGAACCATTATCGAGAAGTGCAAGGAGGTCCTCTCCTGGCTGGAGAGCAACCATCTAGCTGAGAAAGAGGAGTATGTCCATCAGCAGAAGGAGCTGGAGAAGGTGTGCAACCCCATAATCACCAAACTGCACCAAGGTGCTACAACAAGTGGGATGCCAGGAGGAATGCCAGGTGCCAGCTGTGGTGCCCAAGCCAGACAAGGCAGCAACTCTGGCCCTACTGTGGAAGAGGTGGATTAAAAACTGTATGAAAAAAGGACATTTCAAATCTATGACTATAATGTGCAATTTCATAGGACAATTTTCTAATAGTCATACCTATACAGATAATGTGGAACAAAGCGTATTTTCTTCAGAACCCTAATATATCTTGATCACAGAAATGTCTGACGTGTTTTTGTTATTCTGAATAAGTGTTCTTTATATTACTCGTGTCTTAATAGTTGTGTAATAAATAAACTATTTTTTTTACATTATTGTATGTTTCTTTAGTTTATATATTATTTTTTTCTGCACTGAAAGACAATTTGTAGTTTTAAGTTTTATATAACAGGAATTTTGTACGGTATTCCAAAACATGCTGTATGTTCATCCCTTACAGTCGTTCTCTGCAGACGTAATTAGAGTCAGATTTACAATTTGAGGTCTATTCCTTAAGCTGTATCGTTTCTACAAGTTGTAAACACCGATTGTAGTGAATGAGAGTTCAAATGATCAATTTACAATTTGCCCCCCGCCGCCACCAGGCCCGGGACATCTGTCCCTTTTGTCCCCGCCCCCCCCTGTCGGTGGCCCTGCCCATATGTATAATTAACCTATTCTTAATGTCAATGATATAACTATATTTATGTCATCTGGGTTTTGAGCTACGCTGTATCACTTTCAGACCCAGTGGACCAGCATAGTTATGCTGAAGGAAAGGCACCTATGTATATTTAATACATTTATAACAGTGTTCAAGTACAGTATTAATCACACACAAATAAATATCTACTACCTGGTTTTCACTTTCTAATTGTAAGAATTGAAGTCTGTAATTTCAGAATAGACGGTGATTTCATATTATAAACTGTTTCGTCTAGATATTTATGTAGGTGTGTATACACATGTATATATGAGTCACCCATTGTGTGAATAGATGACAAGATACCATGTGAAACTCAAACCAGTCAGTGATTGTAAAATCTAACACTTCAATAGAAATGATACTATCCTTCAGGGGTGCGCAAAGTGGGGGTGGGGGTGCGTGATTTTTACAGAGGCCCCGCGCTTCCTCCGAAGGCATTTACAATCAATGCCGGGGATTGCGCGAGGCCTCTGTAACTTTACTTACCTTGCCTTCCAGCGACGCGTCTCGATGGCAACCCGGTGTCATATTATGCCACTGGGTCACGTGACGTCATTTGACTCCGGAGACGTGCAGGGGGGGAGGCGCGAGCCCGAGAGGAGAGGAGACAGGGGGGCACCTGAAGAAAACTTTGCGCACCCCTGCGTGTACTTCAAAGACATGGTAAACAACAGTTGAATCTACAATGTAGCCATGTAAACTCTAGGCAGCAAATTGGACACACAGACCAGTTTTTCCTCATTTAGCCAGTGGTCAGTTTATCAGGGAAAGAGATTGATTAGGATCTTTCTAACCAGTAGAAATTGAACACATGGTTAATTCAAAGAGAAAGACCTCAAAACTGGTATTAAAGCCCAGAGAGACTTGAGATCAGCAGCTTTCCAACAGGAGAAGAGGTTCCAGTAAGCAGCTCCAGAGGGATGACCTGAATGATGAAGCGAAGGAACTCCTCAAGAACAGAAGATATGCTGTACACAGGAGGATGAGGTTAATATATATCTGTATGGAACTTGTAATTCCAGGTGGCTTCTCCAAAAATACTGGACACAATGGTGAAAGGTGTGATGCTCTCGAGACACTCACACACACACACACACACACACACACACACCTCTCACCGCTACATGCTGTTTCCTCCTCTTCTTGGCCCCACCCCCAGGCTCCTAACACCTCCTCCTGATTGGCTGCATTACCCAGCAGCAGCCAATCAGGATGGAGGAAGCTGCCCAGTGCCCCTAGCAACAGACCTGCTCTCTCCTTGCTCTGGGAAATCCCGTGCCCCCCTACCCCCCCACCTCAAGCCGGTCAGGTCACTATGTCCAGAGAGGTAATACACATACATGTCCAGTATTATCTCTAATTTTTTACTGGGCAGTGTCGAAATACAGGACAGTTCAATACTAGACACCTGGCAACCCTACCTTGTAATATGTAACATTATTTTGTAACTAAAGTATCTGGTAACATGTAATGTACTTTGTCATCTTATTCTTGCACACATATATATTGTAACAGCAGTTTGATGTGTTACATTAATACAACATTTTTATATATTCACGTGTGTTTGCGTTTCTATGTCACACTTCCCCCAAAAGAACGTAGAATACATAGCTGTATTTTTTACATAATGAAATCATACAGTATTCCACACATATAAATTATCTAAAAAAAAAAAGTGCCTGTGTGCTTGAACTGCTGAATGATGGCCTCCCCAAAGCTGTCTGGGACATCTGGCCGCTGCCATCTAGCCACTGCCGGTGAGCCTCAAAGGTAAATCCCTAACCCCTTATCCTAACCCTGTAATCGAACCCTCACCCTAAAAAGCTAAACCTTAACTCTTTACCCTAAAACCCCTAATCGGACTCCTTACCCTAACCTTAACCCCCTACCCTTATTGGTGAAGTGTCTGTTTCCAGCAACAGGGGGGAAGACTTGAAAAAGAGTTACCCTGCCTACAAGTCTCATGTTTGAGGACACCCTGTCTCATGGGTCTACGCCCTAACAAGACGCTACCCTGTAACTGAAAACCAGTCCTGTTAAAGATTTCGGGACAACAAAGTTAAAGAAAAGTTCCTGGCGCCCGGTTCTATTATTGCTCACCGTTCCAGCACCCTGAGAAATAAGGTAACAGCCGCTGAGCATCACATACACACATTGGGACAGTTTGGTGCGGCCCCTCTTCTGTCCGCCGGGGGTAGAGATCTTACACGAGTAATACCTCCTCTGTGATCTCTAGCAGTGAGCTGACCCCATGTAAGAAATCAGAAGCGTCTTGAATATAGGATCGGGTGCTGATCACCAGAGGGCGGAGCAATGTGTCAAGAAATGTGGCAATGGGCTGAAACCTTGAGTCAGTGCCAACCACCATAGGGCGGGACGCTGGTTTAATCAGGTTCTTGTGTATCTTAGGTAACGTGTATAAAACCGGAATGATGGGATCTGGTTAAATAAGGTCGTTTTCTGCTTGGCAGAAATCACCCCTCCCTGCTTCCTGGACAAGCCGTGCTATTTTATTAGAAATATCAGCAGTATGGTAATGAGACATGATACCATAATTAGATGGATTAGCGGCATTAGCCAGTTGGCTCACAATCTCTGTTCTGCAGTCAGTCCTGTCCATGATCATTACCGCACCTCCCTTGTCTGCTGATTTGATAATGATATCCTTCTTGCTTTCAATTTCTTTAAGGAGCTTTCCTAGGGAAATGTATGTGCCTAACATCAGGGGACCGCAATCTTTTTTCCCTGTGCCCCCCTGCTGGCTGTTCCCCTCTCTCCGCGCCCCCCCCCCCCTCTTACCTCGCCTCCGGCATCGGCGTCATGACGTCACATGACCTCGCGGCATCATTTGACGCCGAGTTGCTATGGGGATGCATCTCCGGAGCTAAGGTAAGTGCAGTTTAGAGAGGCCTTCTCTGCTTCCCCGGCACTTAATTTAAGTGCCTTCGGGAAGAGCCCGGGCCTCTGTAAACCCCGCGCCCCCAGCAGACAATCTCGCGGCCCCCAGTTTGCACACCGCTGCCATACATGATGAACGGGTTCTTTTTTCAGGGACTCTATGGGGCCAATTAAAAAAGCAGTGATAAGTGGTTTAATGGGCGATAAATGCCCTTACAGCGCGATACTGCCTGATCTGCTATTCACAAAGCAGTGAACACCCCATCCCCTCCTCCGGTGTGCAGGAGCCCGGAGGCCAGGCTCCCTCCTCCTGAATGAAACTAGAGCCGACAAAAAAAAAAAAAACAGGCCGCCTCCCTACAAGCTCCTTCCCTGCTCCCCTGCTTACCTCCTCATTGGCTCACACGCGCACCACGTGACGCGTCAACACTCCAGAACACCTTCTTCTGGTAGCGCTGGCCGGCTGACGCGTCACAGCATGTAGTGAGCCACGGAGGGAGGAGGCAGCGGGGACCAACGGATTGCAGGTAAGGGGCTGGTGTCGCACGCGCCACCGGACGCAGCAGGACCAAGCCCTTAAGGAAGGCCGTGAGTTTTTCCATTGTCGTGACCTCATTGAGTCTTTTCTTCACCATTTGTTTTGTGGGGGGGGCGTTACCTTCTTCTAAGAGGACGCAACTGAGCATCTCGCTGCTGTGAGAATAAAGGAGATTAATTTCCATATTGGTCTGCCCAATAGGAAGCTCAGTGGGTCAATGGGAATTATGAGGTCTGTGACCTCTTTTATTAAATCTTGTATTATGAGCCAAAATGTCTGAATCTCTGGACATAGCCACCAGATGTGGGCCATGTCCCCTCTTTGTCCACAGCCTCCTCAGCATAAATCTGAGGCCAGAGGGTATATTTGTTTCAGTCTCACTGGGGTAAGATACCAGTGGTAAATTATTTTATATATGTTTTCCTTCACTGTGATACATACGGAAGTTCCTGAGGCCGAGTCCCATATTTCTTCTCTGTCTATAACCATGTTCAATTCCGCTGCCCATTTGAGCATATAATTGTGTGCGGTGGGGTTCGCTGGCTTCTCCATTCCGGCGTATATTTGTGTTATTAGACCTTTTTTGTGTGCCCCTTCTTGGCACAGCTTCTCAAATATTGTGAGAGGGGGGAAATTTCAACGTTGAGGACATTTTTTGTAAAAAGTGCAGAATTTGGAGAAATTTGAATGTATCTAGCTCAGGTGCGTTGAATTTGGTGCGTAAATCTTGGAAACTCAGGAACTTTCCATCGCTCAACAGGTCGGCGACCGCTCTGATCCTGTCACGCCTGTATGCCCGCAGACCTGGCAAGACCCCAATACTGAGGTGGGAAGGGTATTACCACGCACCCACAGCAGTGAGGGCGTGCCCGGAGTGTGGTATGGCGTTGCCGGGCCTGTTGAAAGGTAGTTAGTGATACTTGCAACGCCATGGGAGTACAGAGTAAGGATAGTGATGTCCGTGCGCCAGAGTCCAGGGATCCAGAAGTCAGAGTCGTCAAGTTCGTAAGCCAAAGTCCAGGGGTTACAGAGGTCAGCAAGGTAGAGTTCGTAAGCAGGGTTCACGGGCAACAGAGAGCAGGGTAGTCCAGGACAAGCAGAGGTCAAACCACGGAGATCCAGAGATAAGCAGGAGCAGGAACAAGCTGGAACACAGAGGAGAGCCAAGCACAGGACTGCACACACAGGGATAAGAGAAGCTATGCAGAGCAATGATAGAAAGGACAGACAGGGGTTATAAAGGAGGGAACACCAATAGGAGAGAGGGGAGGAGCAGAAGGTGAAGTGGGAGACATTAGGGATAGGTGAGGAGGAGGAGGAGGAGGAGACAGGGGAACCAGTAAGGGAGATCGCTTGCAGGGCATGGGAGGAGGAGTCAGGAGGCTGGAAACCCCTAGAAGAAGAGCGTGTGCACGCGCCCTCTGTAATCTGAGAGTGCGCGCGCACAGGCTGCGTCACGAGGCGCGCGGAAAGCTGTGCCGCGGGGACACCCGCAGAGGAGGATGGAGGAACGGAGGGAACAGCCGCCGGAGGTAAGGGGATGGGTGCAGATACCGAGGGGGGCTGAGAGTGGGGAACTCCGCAGCAGGGGCTTGGGAACCGCACGGGTGCGCGAGTCTTGCGGGGCGCACGCCGTGGTGCAGGAATGGCGTCAGAGGCTGCCGGAGAGGTACAGGAATGGGTACAGGAAGGGAGGCTGGCAGGGGAAGAGATAGAGAGGGTAGGTGAGCGTGTGACATCAGGGACACATGAAGGGGAAGGAATCCCCTGAACTGTCACAGATCCCCAATGATTTGAATAGGTCGAATTGTTTAGTTTCGCACCCTGTGGGGAATTTAGGGTTGTTAAATATTGAGGTGAGCTGTGAGCTGGTGGAGGAGAGCTGGAATTTAGTTTTAGCTTTTAGCCATATTTCCCATGTGTGTCTCATCGCCCCCAGTTCAAATGTAGGCGCCATGTCAGTCCCTCTATCACCACACCAAAGATAAGCTGGCAGAGAAGGCGTTCTGGAATATTGAGATTCAATTGCTAGCCAACATAGCTGGTCTGGGTCCGAGTTCCACATGACCGCCTGTCTTAATTGGGCTGCTTGGTAATATTTTGAGACATCTGGGACTCCCAAGCCTCCTCTCGCTCTGGGCGACGAAAGAACTGATCTTGTTACTCTGGGTTTCTTACCCTGCCAAATTAAGTGAAACATTTTGTTTTGAATATATTTTAGTTCAGAACTTGGGATATGGACCGGGAGCGTCTGAAAAAAATATAATAATCTGGGGAGTATATTCATTTTAACTGAAATCATTCTCCCGATCCATGAGATCTGGTATCCTTCCCATTTATCCAGATCTTTTTTAATTTTCCTAAAGAGGGTTGGGTAGTTATTTTGATAGAGGGAATGGTAGTTCCTTGATACATGTACTCCCAAGTATTTGATGTATGAAGGGCTCCATCTATAATTGAAGTTTAGTTTCAGTAATTGCATCTCTGGTTCTGACAGGTTAAGGTTCAGGGCTTCTGATTTGCCACTATTAATTTTGTAACCTGATATTTTGCCAAATTCCGCTAACTCTTTATGAAGATTGGGAAGGGAAGTCTGGGGTTGCGTTAATGTTAGAATAATATCATCGGCAAATAATGAGACTTTGTAGTTTTTTTCACCAATTAGTACGCCCTGTATGTTTATAGTGTCTCGTATTTTAGATGCTAGAGGTTCGATTGTTAGAGCGAAGAGGAGAGGGGACAACGGGCACCCCTGTCTCGTTCCATTTTTTATTTCAAATTTCTTTGCGGCTCCACCCGGGAGTTTAACCACCGCAGAGGGACTGAAATATAGTACTCTAAATATGTATCTTTGAAGACGAATTTCTGCATTGTTTTATCAAAGAATAGCCAATCAATTCTATCGAACGCCTTCTCTGCGTCCAAACGTAACAGTACCGCTTTGGTAGCTGTGAGGTGGGCATGATCAACTATGTTTATAATCTTACGGGTATTGTCTGAGGCTTGGCTACCTGAGAAAAACCCCACTTGGTCGTTGTGTATTAATCTAGGTAAAATAGGGTTCAATCTGTTTGCTAGGATTTTACTATATAATTTGAGGTCGTTGGCCGATAACTCCCACAGAGCAGCGGGTCCCTGCCCTCTTTGTGGATTATGGTGAGGTTAGCTTGGGTCATTGATGGTGGGATTGGATTGCCCTCCATATATGAGTTAAATAGACATAGCAGGTGTCTAGATATAATCGGGAAAAACCTTTTATAATAGACATTGGAGAAGCCGTCAGGGCCAGGGGCTTTGGAAATTTTTAATGTCTTTATTGCATCCACCAGTTCTATTTGAGTAATTTTTGCATTGAGTATTAGATTTTCCTCCTCCGTCAGCGTAGGCAGGAGGCAGTCAGATAAATAGTTTCTGATAGATTCAGAAGCTGGGATCCCCATACTCCCGTCTTGAACTTTGAGGTTATATAGTTTAGTGTAAAATGTGGTGAATTCCTCCGCTATTTTCTAGTCATTATTGTGGCGGTAGGGAGGGTTTGGCCCGGGATTAACGGGGTTACCCCCCAAGGGCCCCCCTCTAACCTCGCCAGGGAGACAAGGGGTTAACTGGGCTGAGGCCCAGAACTGTGACTTAACCCTTGCTAAATAACATGAAAATGCTTATTCCCCTGTGTAAATGATGTTGTTGCTGGATCAGGGTCTGCATAACCCACCCACTGGGACTTAAGGGGTTAATGAGCTACAGTTTAAGAAAATTCCACTGTATTATGTCCTTTAAGGAAATCTGGACTTCAAAGGGTTAATTGAAGTTGAATGTGAAAAGAGAAGGTTTTAGAACCCCACATGATAGATGCAGATGGGGGAATGCAAGCTTTTGCCTAAATATTGGTTCTCTGTGTTTTAAAACTGCCCTGCAGTTGATTTGTCCTGGGATTTAATGTACACACATATTAAAAATATAACGTTGTCATAAGAGAAACATATATTTTTGATAAAGTGACTTTTTGTAGTTTTTGAAATACACAGGCAGAATGCTAATGGTGTGCTAATGTACAGGCAGAATGCCTGTCTTTGTAATGCGTAAGGAACCAAATGGTGCCTCATATGAGTATTCACTGGAAGTGTATATCAACAGAGAGGTGTGATACATCGCCCTGATCAATAGGTAACTGACCTAATTGGTTATGCGAAAAGCCAAAAGCCCACTTCAAAAGGTTTTATTGATGGGGCCAGGGGGGGGGGCTACCACCAACAGGATATCAAAAGTGAGTAACTTTATTAAATATAAGAATACTATGAGATGTCCTTGGCTGAACCGGCTAAGAATTACATAAGTGTATTGGCGGGGGGCAGCCGATCTTGGGAAGTGTAAACCCTGTACAGGTACCTGCTGCTAAATGCCAGATATTAATATCTCTATTAATGTTCATATTACAATGTAATGATGGGTCTCTCTACGAGCGTCAGGTGTCCCAGAATGCAGTAATATACCTCACCTGACTGTGTGTATTACGGAACGGAAGTTAAGCAATGATTTGCAGTAAATATGAACTTTTGGTTAAGTCTGAGGAACCCCTGTGGTGATGAGCAGGAAAGGCTAGAATTTACAAACCTGATCATCAAAGACTATTGGGCTAATTGCTTATGCTTGGCCCAACGGACAAAAGGAATTAACCAGAGGAAGTGGAACTCTTCACACTGTCCACCCTGCTTCAAAGGGTTTGTTGATGGGGGGGGGGGCTACCCCAAGCTGGAAGTCCCAAAATGAGCTTCAAAAGCTTCCAAGGGACATTTGGTAGCCGTCTCAGCACCTAAGGTTACAGATAGAGGGACAAACGGTTTATAAACTGCTGTCCACCCATATATCCTTTGTCTTCGTTTGCTGAATGATTTCCTGATTGCTGGATGAAACTGCCAGTTCAGATGGGACTGTTTTCATTATTTTCATCTTTTACGTAAGTGTCTATATTTTGCCTGTTATTGTATAATCTGTTGTGTTCACCTTTATCAAGGAATAAAATCACTTTATTATATCTTAAGTCTCGTCCCAGTTCAAACCCAGGTATATATATTTATATATATAGTTTTGGTGTAAATTACAGCCTGTCGCAAGCTCTCGTGACAGGCTTGTAATTAACTGGTGGCAGCGGTGGGATTGAACTGGACCTGGATTACAGTATTCTGCGGGGTACTGTGATCCAGTGAGAACTTGATGGTAATTGCAAGTTCCTGGGACTAAAGATATTGAACACACAGTGTACAACATATAACACAAGATATGGCACCTCCTCACTGTTCCCCTACTTGTGAGAAGCATTGCCTCCAGAACCAAAGTGCCGGCCATCCGTCTGACTGGAGCCGGGCACTGAGACCAGAGGAGTGCATCAAGTCGGCGCGGGGAGCAGCAGCCAGCAAGGCTGAGAGAGAGACAGCAATCGGTGAGCATGAAACCCGGCAGGCTGAGCAAAGATCCACAGCTGCAGCTGCTGTAACCATCACACCGCCCGGAGAGCAGGGAAGGGACCCAGCTCCGGGACGGCAGAGACTTGTGGAGGGAGCGGGTGGTCTTGCACCAGGAGAGGTATTGGCCGTTGCGGCGGCCAGTCCATTTTACCCAGAATTGCTGGCCCTGATGTTTGCGCAGGGAGAGATGTCCCCGGCAGAGCGGCTTGAGCAGCTGAAGCTGGCAATGATCCGACCCACTTATCCCCTCCCAGAGCCCGGCGCTCAAGCCTCTCCGCTCTGGACTCCGTTGCCCCTTGCTGGGGTTAGTCCACCGGTGGCGGAGAAGCACCGGCAGTTGCTGCGGCACTGCCAACCAATGGGCCACAATAATGCCCAGTGCCCTGACCGTGCGCGGTCAGGCGAAGAAGCCCCTCAGGGCCAACGCTCACGAGCTGCGGAAAAGATGACCCAGTTAGCGGCATCCTCTGATGGCTCCTGCCCAGCCGGGGCGACAACCCTCCTCGGGACGTCTCCTGGAGAACCTGGACGGGCTGCATCAGCAACAGTGGCGGAGAGCAGCGGCCATCCACCTGATCCCGGCGGAGAACCAGCGGCGGCGGCAGAGAAGACGCCGCCACTCCGGCATCCTGCCGGCGGCAGTTTTATTGGGGGGGAGGGACAGGGTTTGCGGGAGGGGGTTATTTTACCAAGTTTGCATGGAGCTGTGTTCCTCCACAAAGACCTGGGACCCTTGTCCTGCACCGTTTTACCTGTACCCAACCCGGGCGCTGTTGCGGCAGTGGCCCGGTGCTGCCCAGCCCAGATGGGGCCGGCGGCGGCCGCTCCAGTCCCCCTGCAATTGGGACCAACGAAGGCGGCGGTCTCTGCGGGGACCAGCAAGGTAAGCCAGACCAAGTCGCAGACTGACCCTGACTTATTTTTTCCTATGACTGTACCCTGTTGTTTCACTATAGGGGTGACCGGGGGGTGGCAGGAGATAGGGGTACCAGGGGAGGGGAAGGAAGGGCAGCAAGTGAGCCAGCCAGATTTCCCCATTACCTTGGCGGAGCGGCAAGGGGACCCTCAGTTAAGAGTCCCACTGTTGCAGCCTTGCTATGGGCTGGAGGTATCCGGGGTTGTGGCAAAGTTAGACCACCCCCAGATTACCTGCCAGCCAGGAGCTAAGGTGGGTGCATCTGCACCAGCAACCCTGAGCTCACCTCTGGTAATGGGGGCACAGCTTCAGGGAGAGGGGCTCGCCCCGTTAGCACCCAGCTCTAGGGTAGGAATGCCTGGGAGAGGGTTGGGTGGGCCAGTGGGAACCGGGGAGGGAAGGCAGCAAGTGAGCCAGCCAGATTTCCCCATTACCTTGGCGGAGCAGCAAGGGGACTCTCAGTTAAGAGCCCCACTGTTGCAGCCTTGCTATGGGCTGGAGGTACCAGGGGTTGTGGCACAGTTAGACCACCCCCGGATTACCTGACAGCCAAGAGCTAAGGCGGTTGCATCTGGAGAGATGCCCCTGGGCTCATCCCCGGTAATGGGGAGACAGTGTCAGGGAGATGGCCTCACTCAGGTGTCCCTAGGGTCCAGGCTAGGATTAGCTAGGGAGAAGCGGAGTGAGGGGAGGCTGCAGGTAGGTAGCCAGCAGCAGATCTCAGTGAGAAAAGGAGGGCTAGTGGTAGCCAGGGAGGGAAAGCATCAGGTAGTGACGCTAGAGTTTCCCGTTACCCTGGCAGAGCCCCAGGGGGTTTCTCAGATCAGCAACCCCCTGTTGCAGCCTAGCTATGGGCTGGGGGTATCCGGGGCAGTGGCAGGCTTGTGCCACCCCAGGGATACCTGCCAGCCATGCGCTAAGGCGGTTGCATCTGGAGAGGTGCCCCTGGGCTCATCCCTGGTAAGGGGGAGACAAGTTCAGGGAGGTAGGTGCACTCAGGTAGTTCCAGGGTCTGGGGTAGGATTGCCCAGGGAGGAGAGGAGTGCAGGTGGGCTGCAGGGAGGTAAGCAGCAGGCTGAGGTGCTGGGCCTAGGGGAGGCTAGGCAGGGTGGCACAGAGCCAGGGCAGGTAGGGTCCCTACAGAAGAGTGACATAACCCTGTCCCAGACTCGGTTGACAGGAAAGCGACGGTCTGTGCTATATAGCTGGTCTCCTGTTGGTGCAGAGATATGCCAGTTTCTGGGCAATGTGCACCGGAGCCCCTTTCACCCTGGACTTGGTTCCTAAGGCACTGGGTGGGGGGCAGAGGGAGGCAAAGGAGAATGCCCGGCTTTGCAGGAACTGGACTTTACAATCCACTGTGTACTGGTCAATGCCGGAGGACAATTTTGCCAGGCCAATCCCTCAGGACGTATTGAGTGCGTCAAGAGCGCCAGTGGTATACCAGGGCCATGGGGAGGCCGCTGGGGTACCAGGGGCCCTTGAGCAGGGGAGGTGTGGCGGTAGGGAGGGTTTGGCCCGGGATTAACGGGGTTACCCCCCAAGGGCCCCCCTCTAACCTCGCCAGGGAGACAAGGGGTATACTGGGCTGAGGCCCAGAACTGTGACTTAACCCTTGCTAAATAACATGAAAATGCTTATTCCCCTGTGTAAATGATGTTGTTGCTGGATCAGGGTCTGCATAACCCACCCACTGGGACTTAAGGGGTTAATGAGCTACAGTTTAAGAAAATTCCACTGTATTATGTCCTTTAAGGAAATCTGGACTTCAAAGGGTTAATTGAAGTTGAATGTGAAAAGAGAAGGTTTTAGAACCCCACATGATAGATGCAGATGGGGGAATGCAAGCTTTTGCCTAAATATTGGTTCTCTGTGTTTTAAAACTGCCCTGCAGTTGATTTGTCCTGGGATTTAATGTACACACATATTAAAAATATAACGTTGTCATAAGAGAAACATATATTTTTGATAAAGTGACTTTTTGTAGTTTTTGAAATACACAGGCAGAATGCTAATGGTGTGCTAATGTACAGGCAGAATGCCTGTCTTTGTAATGCGTAAGGAACCAAATGGTGCCTCATATGAGTATTCACTGGAAGTGTATATCAACAGAGAGGTGTGATACATCGCCCTGATCAATAGGTAACTGACCTAATTGGTTATGCGAAAAGCCAAAAGCCCACTTCAAAAGGTTTTATTGATGGGGCCAGGGGGGGGGGCTACCCCCAACAGGATATCAAAAGTGAGTAACTTTATTAAATATAAGAATACTATGAGATGTCCTTGGCTGAACCGGCTAAGAATTACATAAGTGTATTGGCGGGGGGCAGTTGATCTTGGGAAGTGTAAACCCTGTACAGGTACCTGCTGCTAAATGCCAGATATTAATATCTCTATTAATGTTCATATTACAATGTAATGATGGGTCTCTCTACGAGCGTCAGGTGTCCCAGAATGCAGTAATATACCTCACCTGACTGTGTGTATTACGGAACGGAAGTTAAGCAATGATTTGCAGTAAATATGAACTTTTGGTTAAGTCTGAGGAACCCCTGTGGTGATGAGCAGGAAAGGCTAGAATTTACAAACCTGATCATCAAAGACTATTGGGCTAATTGCTTATGCTTGGCCCAACGGACAAAAGGAATTAACCAGAGGAAGTGGAACTCTTCACACTGTCCACCCTGCTTCAAAGGGTTTGTTGATGGGGGGGGGGGCTACCCCAAGCTGGAAGTCCCAAAATGAGCTTCAAAAGCTTCCAAGGGACATTTGGTAGCCGTCTCGGCACCTAAGGTTACAGATAGAGGGACAAACGGTTTATAAACTGCTGTCCACCCATATATCCTTTGTCTTCGTTTGCTGAATGATTTCCGGATTGCTGGATGAAACTGCCAGTTCAGATGGGACTGTTTTCATTATTTTCATCTTTTACGTAAGTGTCTATATTTTGCCTGTTATTGTATAATCTGTTGTGTTCACCTTTATCAAGGAATAAAATCACTTTATTATATCTTAAGTCTCGTCCCAGTTCAAACCCAGGTATATATATTTATATATATAGTTTTGGTGTAAATTACAGCCTGTCGCCATCTCTCGTGACAATTATAGATTATCTCACCAGTTTAACTCTTGATCGCCGTGATCTGTGAGCGTTTCTGTATACCTCTTAACTTGCTAGCCAAAAGTCTGTCGGCCTTATTGCCCTTGTCATAATATTTCTGGCTAGTCCAGATAAGGTGCTAGTAGAGTACCCCGCTACTGCAATATGGTTTAGGATATGATGTGTTGGGAGCAGTGCCTTGGGTAAGGGTATAACCAAAATAAATGTCAAGAGAAAACTAGAAACCCAATTGGGCACTCAATTGCCAAATGCTGAATGTAGTGTGAATTAATTAAAATAAAGGAGTGGCGCATTCCAGGTATCTGCCAGGTACATACCGGGTATTTGCTCGAATAAAGTGTGTCGGTGCAGTATGTTTACACGCCTTAGATCTATACAAAATGGCCAATTGATGAAAGATATATAATTGCTGCAAGTATGCACACCTGTGGTGTTTGTAAAGTGGTAAGGACTACCTGTCGTAGGGTATAATGAACTCATAGAGCACTGGTTGCAGAAGCACTGGAGATTCGGTTTGGCTTGTGTCCGGGGGTGCTCTGGTGGTCCCCGCGGGTGTCTGCTGGCCTGCGGTATCAATCCTGTGCAGAAAAAAAAAGAGTGCAATACATTCAAATAAATACCATCCCCCAACCCTCCAATACATACAGTACAGTAATGGGCAAAATTACTATTATCCAGATATGGATAATAGTGCATTTGCCCATTTAAAAATAAAACATCAGCCAGCATAAAGTAAATAAAACTTGCACTAACCCCTGCCATGATGAAGTCTGTCCTCATCCTCATCACAGTCCTTGTCCTCCGTGGGCAGCAACAGTACAATAAAAAAAATACAAACTAATGGCCCCTAACCCCTTAATCACCTTAGCGGTTAGTAACCGCTGTAGTAATTAAGGGGTTAACCCACCCTCCCCCACTACCCACCCGGGAGACCTAACCACCCACCCCCGGGGACACTACTCCAGACCCATTGACTGTCAGAGTGTTAAAGCATGCCCATATAATATGGGCATGCTTTGCCACTATTGGAAGCTAAAAAAAAAAACAGGCCCAAAATAAAACACATTACATAAAAAATATACACATTCCAAATGCCAAAAAAAAATAATTAATTGGCACAGTGGTACATCATGCCCATATCATATGGGCATGATATACCACTATGACAGTCAATGATCAACTTACAAAATAAACAACCACCAACAATATCAAATTCAATCAAAATAATCACCAAATAAACAACTATAAAAAAGTAAACACAAAAAAATACCAGAAATCGATAAATACCAAAAACAAACACCAAAAAAAACCATAAATAAAAAAAAACACCAAATAAACACCATTATTAAAAAGCAAAATACCAAAAATAAACCACAATGAAAAAGCAAACACCAAAACAATAACAGAAATTAAAAATAGAAAACACAAAAAAAATCCTATAATTAAAAATCAAACACAAAAAAAATACCAGAAATAATTAAAAGCAAACAACCAAAATACATGTAAAAGAAATAAAATCAAGCATTTGACAAAAAATGCATTGCTTGTCACTGTATGTATGTATAGCCCTAAAGGGGCATTCATAAATATTTTGGCAATCAATGGGCAATGAAAAAAATGTAAATAAAAAAATACAATGAAAAAAACCTGCAAAATGAAAATAACATACATTCAATGGTTTTTCTTACCTTTAGGCTGAGACCCTGGTGGTCACGGGGGTGCACGTGCCACACACCACAGCACAACCCTCTATGGGGCAGGCCCCAGTGGCTGTGTGTGTGTGTAGGCGCGCAAAGGGCTGTGACGCATATGCTAGCAGGGAAGACAAGGATTTTGTCTTCCCGTGCTGCATCACGGTCACGTGTCTGTACACAGCCAATGGCAGGGCAGATATGCCCCATCATGGGCACACCCCCCATCATGGCTCCTCCCCCCTGCGGTCCCCTAGAGCTCCCCGACAGACCTGATCGCGGCTGTAGTCTCTGCACGTGCTGCCAGGCTGCCAGGCGTGTGTGCAGCAGGGACGACTGAGGCCATAGCCTTAGATGTCTTCACCCTCCGATTCCAGAGGTCTCCGGAAGCTCTCGAACAAAGAAGCAATGATCCTCAACTGCCACAGCACTCAGGTACAGTAACTTTTTTTCATCTTCTTTCTTTTCTTCTTTCTTTATCTTTATCTGTTAATTGTAATCCAATTGGGGTTTTTCTTTCTTCTTCTTCTTTATCTTCATCCATCTTCATCTGTACCTGTTTTCTTGGCATTTGTAATGTTGTTGTTTTATTTTGGGCCTGTTTTTTTTTAGCTTCCCCAATTATTGCTATAGTGGCAAAGCATGCCCATATTATATGGGCATGCTTTAACACAGTTCCAATCAATGGATAGCGGGGCTGGAGGGTTGGGGTAGTGTCCCCAGGTAGGGTGGTGAGGCCTCCCAGGTGGGTAGTGGGGGAGGGTGGGTTAACCCCTTAATTACTATAGCAGTTCCTAACCGCTAAGGTGATTAAAGGGTTTGGGGCCATTAGATTATATTTTTTATTGTATTGTGGCTGCCAACGGAGGACAAGGACGGTGATGAGGATGAGGACGGCCTTCGTCCTGGCAAGCTGTCAGGGGTAAGTGCAACTTTTATTTACTTTATGCTGTTGGTTTATGTTTTATTTTAAATGGGGAAATGCACCATTATCCATATCTGGATAATAGTAATTTTGGCAATTACTGTACTGTATGTGTTAGGGGGTGGGGTTGTTGGGGGTACAGGGGGTGGGTTCTGTATTGGTGGGTAGTAGGTATTGTAATGTTTATTGGGGACAGAGGGGGTGAGTGAAGGGGGTACTTGGCCCAGGGTGGGTGGTTAGGCCTACCGGGTGGTTCATGCAGAGGTGGGGGGTTAACCCCTTCATTACCATAGCAGTTACTACCGCTATGGTAATGAAGGGGTTAACTCCTCCCACAAACTTGCCGGCAGGCCAAACCACCCACCCTGGGCCAAGTACCCCCTTTACTCACCCCCTCTGCCCCCAATAAACCTACTACAGGCATACCCCGCATTAACATACGCAATGGGACCGGAGCATGTATGTAAAGCGAAAATGTACTTAAAGTGAAGCACTACCTTTTCCCCACTTATTGATGCATGTACTGTACTGCAATCGTCATATACATGCATAACTGATGTAAATAACGCATTTGTAACAGGCTCTATAGTCTCCCCGCTTGCGCACAGCTTCGGTACAGGTAGGGAGCCGGTATTGCTGTTCAGGACGTGATGACAGGCGCATGCATGAGCTGCCGTTTGCCTATTGGGCGATATGTACTTACTCGCGAGTGTACTTAAAGTGAGTGTACTTAAAGCGGGGTATGCCTGTATTGTGCCTTAACCCCTTCATTGTCTTAGCGGCTAGCCGCTAAGGTAATGAAGCTGCTTTAATGTAATTTTTAGTAATAGTGTGCGGGAGCAGGGGGTCTCCAGAGCTGAACCACTTTGATTTCTGCCTCAGGGATCCCCTGGTTCCGAGTTATAGTCCCTGGTATAGGGCATTGGGTGCCGGTATCACCGCCATTTTTAAAATAGTCTGCATCACGTGACCGGGGAATTTAAATACTGGAGGAGTGTAAGGAATCGGGGAACACTGCGGCGTGTTCCCTCCTTACCTGCCATTTCGCAGATCCCCGCTCTCATTACAGACCACGCACCCGCGGTTCTTCTAATTGTGCCACTGAGCCTGGCCCCGCCCCCGGTCGTGTCACGCGCCGCTCTCCAGCCTGAGTCAAGACTATCTAATGTCTGTCTGTTTCCTGAACCCGTCCCTGCTTCCGCAGAGGCTGCGCCTCCGCCCCGCCTCCTGCTTTATCTCTTCAACAGGAAGTGACTTCAAGCATACTGAAGCAAGCGACGCCATCTTGCTTTCTGGCAAAATCTGCCCTCTTCCTCCTGACAGGAAGTAAGCCTCACTCTGACTCTCATTAACAGCAGCTGCCGCTGCCCTTTAAATAACAGGCAATTGCTACCTGCCCTGGGTCATGCAAAGTACTACTCCAGTACTCTATGCTCTTGTTCCTGCCATCGCATGCTGTTCCTGCCTGGATTTCCTCTGGGACCTCTACTTGCTTCCTTTGGCTTTCCGGAAGACTGGGACATTCCTCTTTCCTTTACTGAGGTATAGTTTACCGTTGCGGGTAGTGTAGAACCTGCTGAATAGGATTTACCTTGACGTGGTAGCAGGCTTATAATACTTTGGCCAAAGCATTTAACTAAAGAACCCTTACTTTGAATTTAGTACTGCTTCTCTCTTCAGTTACTGGCACTCTGCCTTTAAGGAGGCTGGATGTCCTCCTGGAAGCATTCCACTAATTGTAGACTTGCGCTCTTGACTCTCTGTCTCTTACCTCCTCTCCTGTGGCACAGCAGACCCCCGCACTGGTGCCTGCGTACGCACACCTCCGCTCTGCTAACAGAGCTCATGCATACTAGCATCTGTCCTAACTGTGCTCCGGAACCTGGCTGCTTCTCTGGCGCGCGGAGCGCTCACGTGACGACGTGCACCGCTCCCCAGCTGCGCGGCAACTTTCTCTTATGTTGTGTCTCCTGCGGCCTCCCCACCTCACTACCGGGTTCCCCTTCTTGCGTGTGGGAGCGCAAGCGTTACAAGATACCGGCACCTCATACCAGGGCCTGTAACTCTGGATGCAGGGGGTCCCCAAGGCTGAAATCAATGCGGTTCATCTTAGGAGACCCCCTGCTCCCGCACACTATTAGTCAAAATTAAATTAAAGCAGGTTCATTACCATAGCGGATAGCCGCTACGGTTACGAATTAAAAAAAAAAACGTTATTTGTATTTTGATGTGTGCAAGAGCAGGGGGTCTTCTGAGGTGATCCGCGTTGATTTCAGCCTTGGAGACCCCCTACTTCTCGAGATACAGGCCCCGTTATGGGGTGCCGGTATCCCCGTGCAAAATTGAAATCCCACGGTCACGTGACGCGGGAGATTTCAAAGCACAGGGGATACTGGCACACCATAACGGGGCCTGTATCTCGGGAAGTAGGGGGGTCCCCAAGGCTGAAATCAATGCAGTTCAGTTCAGGAGACCCCCTGCTCCTACACACTATTATCAAAACAAATATGTTTACTGCTCGATCGCCTGTAAGAGCCGTGCAGGGAGACCCAGCATTTCCGTGCAGCTCTTCCAGGCCGCAATTTTTCAGTTGTCACGCTATAGGCTTTATAACGCGATAGCACAGATACAAAAAACTGGTCGGCCGATAGTGCTTTTTTTTTATTTATCGGCCCTTAAAAAAATAACCTTCATTCTTGGTGAATACCATTTTTGCCCTCATGTTTTAGTGCCCGATAAATCAATGCAAAGTCGGCCGACAATGCACTGATTTTATCATCGCTTTGTGAATAGGCACCTATATTTTTCTTTAACAAACTGATATAACATTGTATAATGTGCGGGCAGTTGTAGGGGGTAAAACACCTGTGTAATCTTTTTTAAGGTCAATCAAGAGTTAAGTCTTGCACACCTATACATGTATAATATAAGCAATATACTTGCGATTTGAAGTACCGGTGCTCCGTGGTTCAGGGAAAAAAACCTGTCTGGGGTAAATTCAAAGTATATGAATAAAATGGAGGATCCAGGGCACTACGGGTTTGTAGAAAATAAATTTATTCTAGGCACACACAACGTTTCGAGCTGTATAAAGCTCTTTTTCAAGTGACTGGCAAAGAAAAAACAAGAATGTCCAATATATATATAGTCCAAACATAAGTGATTAAATCAGAAACACCCCTTCTTTAGCCCATGTGTTTCCCAGATTGTCGAATGACGTCATAATCCTGGGTGTGCTGTATCAGCATCTCCTGATTGGTTCTTCTTCCTTAAGGAGAATGGAAATAGAAAGAAGAACCAATTTCCATTCTCCTTAAGGAAGAAGAACCAATCAGGAGATGCTGATACAGCACACCCAGGATTATGACATCATTCGACAATATGGGAAACACATGGGCTAAAGAAGGGGTGTTTCTGATTTAATCACTTATGTTTGGACTATATATATATTGGACATTCTTGTTTTTTCTTTGCCAGTCACTTGAAAAAGAGCTTTATACAGCTCGAAACCTTGTGTGTGCCTAGAATAAATTTCTTTTCTACAAACCCGTAGTGCCCTGGATCCTCCATTTTATTCATAATCTTTTTTAGGGACACCCAATGTGGGCACTTTTAGGTGTTGTAGCTGCTCACTGTGCGGGAGCGTACAAGAAGGCCTTGATTTCTGCCATCCACATACAGGCAAAACCTTTTCAGTTAAGAAGTACACTACCGACACACTTTATTAAAGTGTGGCCGGTTCCGCAAGCCGGGAGATTTCCCGGCTTGCTAGTGGCCGCCCCTCGGCGTGCCGCGCGTCACCGACGCGCGGTCACGCGTCATCGGGAGCCTGCGCCCCTTGCACACGCGTCCAGGGCTCCCCGAGGGAGCCCTGGTGTCCCGCGATGTGGGGGACGGCGGCAGGGGGTTCCGGGGGACCCGGCGGACCCGGCAGCGGGAGGGAGAGCGCCCCGATCGGAGGGCGCTCTTCCGCTGCTTCGGCGCGCGCCCGGCACCCTCCAGCGCGCGCCAGTTTACTGCTGCGGCCGAGAACGGGCAAATGCTCGAATAAACTCGGCCGCAGCAGTACTATCCCTGCCTATCCAAGAATGTTGTATAGCCATGCATAATAATGGTATACTACTTTCCTCTCTGTTGGCAGTAAGTCCTGGTAAGAACAGGTATGCCAGCAGTAGTTATGGAGGTTTTCCCTCACACCCTGGTGAGGTGCCCTATGTATGGAGGGGAGTGGCTGTATGCTCTGAGTCCCTGGATAGTGACATCAGAGATGCGCCTGCCTCCTGAAGTATATAAGGCACAACACTGTCAGTTAGTGTTGTGTTGACCAGCAGTTGTGTGAAGTAGCTGGTAAAGTGTATGCTCCTGCATAAGGGATTGTAGGAACACTTTTGTGACCCTAGTGCAGTAACTAGCGGTACAGGTTGACCAATCTAGTCTGTCTAAGCCACTCTGTGTCCAGGGACCTGGCACAGGGGTGATCTCCCTAGGAGAAGAGGGAATCCCACTTCAATACGGGAGGGCGTACCTGGCAAAGGGACATCACGGAGAGATGTGCGGCTAGAGCCGGCAGCTGCATGGGGCAGTCTGCTACATCCCAAACTACAATAAAGATGCCCTTGTTAAAGATACCCCCACTGTGTGAGTGTGAGATTACTCTACAGTGGCAGTCACCACCGAGAAGGAGTTCCTCGCCAGGACCATCTCCCTGCGGAAGCATAGATCCTGATGAGGTGGAGGCGCTGCACATGATGTAAGTTGGACTCGCACCCACTACCTCAGCTACCTGTCCTGATGACATCCCCTAATACCATCAAGCGGGAGACTCAGGAGTCCTGTTACTTGCAGGTGCACCACCATACACAATCATGTAATGGGGACCGGTTAGACCACACGGGCCAATGTGAGATTGGGTGGGTCAGACAAGGGGGTCCACCCGTTACAATTGGAGGCACTGCTGAGATAGACCTGTTTACAGGACAGGCTTTTGCTAGGCACACAATAGGAAACAGGAGAGTGTCTGCTGCCACTTTGTGCTGTGTGGGACGGAACCAGGGGTAGTCGGGGAGCTGCTGGAGCTGCAGGCCGCACAGACGCCTTGGGATCCGCTAGGGGTTAGCAGATCTGGAGCAGGGGGCTATTGCTGTCCTAGTCGCCTTGAGGTAGCGATAGCGGGGGATGCCTGAAGGGGTAAACTGGTAACTTAGGGCAGGAATTCTGGAAGGGTCCGCACTAGGCTAGCCAACAGTAGGTCGACGCCCAAAGTACTGCATGGAAGAGCCAGAGTACTCTAGTCTCCATTCCAGATCACTTGACCACGGAGCACAGACTGGAGGAAAGCGTTACAGTAGACACAGAAAGAGTGAGCCTAGCCTGAGGTAGTGCAAACACGAGTCAGATCTACGTTAGGTACACAAGGTGGTGCACAAGGCATGTTTATTGTACTGATGTGGTAGCTGCCCCGCAGAGCGGAGCTCCATGTACAATAATCCAGTATACAGTGATCGAGAGAGAACCGTCAGAATGGAGGATCTGCAAAGAGCAGAAGGTCCAGGATGCCGGGCAGAGAGAACCGTCAGAATGGAGGATCTGCAGAGCGCAGAAGGTCCAGGATGCCGGGCAGAGAGAACCGCAGGAATGGAGGATCTGCAAAGAGCAGAAGGTCCAGGATGGCGGACAGAGGAAGAACACGCATATGACCTGTGCGTGGAAGAAGAACAAGCTACAGAAGAGACTTTTGTGAGCTTGTTGTGGAATGGCGTGAAAGCCGTGGCTGCGCCGTGTTGGTCCTGTCTATGTTCTCGGGAAAGTACCCTCGAGACTAGTGAGGACGACAGTGTTGCTAGATGGGAGGAACGAAATGGACTTTGTTATACACCAATAAACAAACAGCCAGACGCTACCTCAAATATGAAGAAAGACAATACGAACCAAAACCAAGATGACGGTTCCCGCGCTCCCGGGACACCGCGTAGGCCAGCAGCAGAAAGTCTTGCAACTTTGCAGTTTGCTAATTGTTGGCCAGGATTGGCGCCAACGAGGAAACCCCACCCTGTTGGGGAGAGTGGCGCGAAAGCTGGAGCCGCGCCCTCATGGACTATGACTCATTCGGCACCTGTGATGGGTCAGCCTACAAGTCTACGAGACATCCCCCTAGTTTCAACCAGGGGGAGTGGTTTGCAGTTCCGCCAGATGCCGATGGAGAAAGTAGGAGGAGGGGTTGCCAAACCAGCCCCTGCCCTCCAGTTGCGAAGAGCCATTGATCGATACAGACCTCTAAGACGAGTGCCTCCGTTGGTGACTATGGCTGAAAGTTCTGAGAAAGTGGAACAGAGTCCCTTGATCTCTACACATCCCTATTCAGCTCCTGGAGGCTTCCTGATTATCCGTGTAGAGGGTGTGGAGACAGTGGTATGTCTTTGCCTGCAGTGCAGACTGCCGGGCGGAGCTGTGGGCAGTGAGGCTCGATGCCCTCACTGTGGACTGCAGTATATGTGGCCCATGACGACGTTTGTGCCAGTACAAGCCATGGGAGTGAAAGATACTGTCCCGATGTTGGCAACGGAGCTTCCGGGTGCACTATGGAGTGAGAGTGCAGGTCCCGCGGAGCAGGAATCGAGTCTGGTTCTCAAGACGGAGAAAACCAGCCATCGGAGGGGTGACCGAAGAGGAGCCCATCGGCGGTCCCCTACTGGGATGCCCCGCCCGAACTGTAAGTTGGAATCCTCGGACGAGGAGTTTGCAAGATTTTCTGATGCGCAGGACTTATTGTCAGGGCACCATACAATTGGTACCCCTTGGCGAGATGCTATTCCCCGTGGGGTGGAGACAGTACCGCGACAACCCGATCGCCGGAGTCCCACTGCCATGGTGACTAGCGGGTCAGAGAGAGGTCGATCCACCCGACACTGCGAAGTAGTAGGCCAGCACAGTGCTCGTCGCAGACCCAGGGGGTGGAGGTGAAAGAAGAGCGGGTCCAGGGCCAGACTGGACCGCGTAGCAGACGGGCGTTGCCGGATGTCCTCGTGGAGGAAGAGGTCTTGATTGGGGACCCAACCCAAGATGGCGTCGAAGCACGTGTGTGCCCGAAGGAGGTTCCAGACGACCAGAGC
The DNA here is from genome assembly GCF_040206685.1 of Ascaphus truei. Classification (NCBI taxonomy): domain Eukaryota; kingdom Metazoa; phylum Chordata; class Amphibia; order Anura; family Ascaphidae; genus Ascaphus; species Ascaphus truei. The sequence continues at coordinate 419,250,439 of NC_134485.1, read as the reverse complement.
GGCATCGAGTGGGAGATGATCGCGCCTCTGCGGTCAAGCAGCGGAAGTCGATCTCCTACTACCCGAAAGAGTGGGCGTTCGAGTCAGAGAGCAAGAAGCCCCGCTGCCGGAGAAAAGAAAGGACTTTGTGGCGGAATCGAGTCAGGTATTGCCGGGGAGCAGGTCGTAATCCTGCCAATACCTACAGTTCGGCCCCGTCCCTCAACCCCGTAAACTCCCAAAGTTAGCCCCAAGGCCCTAGTTAAAGCTCCTGTCCCCGTCACTTTTTCATTCGGGTCCACTTCTAGCCTGGGGATGTCAGGGGATTCCCGGGGTCCTGCCGAGGATCGGACTGAAAGCCTGGACTGGGGAACTTCGGATGATGGATCGGAGGGTGGAGGGAGGATTTCCCGACAGGGGTCGGTACCCAGTGATTGTCCTAGTATGTTAAGCATTACGGGTGGGAACAGATCACAGCATCGGGGAAAGGTTACGCCATCTGAGGGTACTTCGGGGGTATCTTCGAGTGGGCCTGAAGAGGAAGAGCCGTTAGAATCCAACTCAGAGGAGGTACGGGAAACTAGATGGTGGGCGCGCTTATATGAGGGGTTTGTCGCATGGATAGATCGCACCCGTTTCATTTTAGAAAGGGATGGGATAGTTGACCATTGGTGGGCTCCCGGGGAGTTCAGTGATGAGGCGTACCTCCAAGAGTTGAGAGTGAGGTGGAACCGAATTAACGGGGGGTTTATTAGACCCAAAGGTTCTGAAGGATTAGAGGATCCAGTGGAGGCAGATGAGCCCCTGTCCTGGGTGTTGCCGGGGAGGGCTGGGCAAACTAAATTGACCCGAGCTTGTCGAGCTGAGCGAGCCATTACAGCGAAGTATAAGCGGTCTCATGGGCTTGAGTACCCTTATGTCCCCGAACCTCTGATGAGAGAGATAGAGGATAATCGAGAGAGGTGGCTCCGTACTGACATAGAGTACTACATTGTCAATAAGGGAAGGGCCATTAAGGGAATTCAGGCTGAGCAAAGGGTTTTCCAACTGATGAGGGTTTGGAAAATCGGGCGCAGTATTTACATGCACAAAGTGGTGTACTGTAATGAACGAGGTCTGCCTCGGGAGTATAGTGTGACAGTCATCGATGCAGCGAGACGGGAGGTGAAGAAACCAGACCCTCGACACTATTATTAGGTCCCGAAAGAGAGTGGTCTGCCTTTTCTTTAGCGCTCCCTGCTGGTCAGTGAGTGAAATGTTCTTACATTATTATGAAAATGTGATAATGTTTGACGTGTTATTTGTGTGTTCTTTTGCAGTGTTTCCTGGCGCAAGGTACACCAAATTTAGGTCCCAGCCGGGACGGTGGGGATTCACCAGGGGGAGTATATAGCCATGCATAATAATGGTATACTACTTTCCTCTCTGTTGGCAGTAAGTCCTGATAAGAACAGGTATGCCAGCAGTAGTTATGGAGGTTTTCCCTCACACCCTGGTGAGGTGCCCTATGTATGGAGGGGAGTGGCTGTATGCTCTGAGTCCCTGGATAGTGACATCAGAGATGCGCCTGCCTCCTGAAGTATATAAGGCACAACACTGTCAGTTAGTGTTGTGTTGACCAGCAGTTGTGTGAAGTAGCTGGTAAAGTGTATGCTCCTGCATAAGGGATTGTAGGAACACTTTTGTGACCCTAGTGCAGTAACTAGCGGTACAGGTTGACCAATCAAGTCTGTCTAAGCCACTCTGTGTCCAGGGACCTGGCACAGGGGTGATCTCCCTAGGAGAAGAGGGAATCCCACTTCAATACGGGAGGGCGTACCTGGCAAAGGGACAGCACGAAGAGATGTGCGGCTAGAGCCGGCAGCTGCATCGGGCAGTCTGCTACATCCCAAACTACAATAAAGATGGCCTTGTTAATGAAAACCCCACTGTGTGAGTGTGAGATTACTCTACAGTGGCAGTCACCACCGAGAAGGAGTTCCTCACCAGGATCATCTCCCTGCGGAAGCATAGATCCTGATGAGGTGGAGGCGCTGCACATGATGTAAGTTGGACTCGCACCCACTACCTCAGCTACCTGTCCTGATGACATCCCCTAATACCATCAAGCGGGAGACTCAGGAGTCCTTTTACTTGCAGGTGCACCACCATACACGATCATGTAATGGGGACCGGTTAGACCACACGAGCCAATGTGAGATTGGGTGGGTCAGACAAGGGGGTCCACCCGTTACAGTTGTATATTTGGTCAAATGTCCATATGGACTGGGGCATGTGGGCGAGACTAAACAATGCATTAAGGACCGGATCTGATGGCACAAAGCTGCAATTCGAGGGGGTGACATGGAGGCTCCGGTGGCACACCATTTCACATATGCTTGGCATAACTCGAGCCAATTGCGGTATCAAGTTATTCATTGTGTGCATAAACCATGCAGAGGAGGGAGCATTACTAAACTCCTGTTACAAAAGGAGGCTAATTGGATTCGTAAAATTCAACACCATGTGTCCAAATAAAGAGTTAAACCAGTAACGAGTTAAACCTCTCCTGTTTCTTCTGAACAGGGATGGTCCAACCCTTGGCAGATTCTCTATCTTTGGAGGTGTAAGGAATCCGCCCCTGGGTTTGGCTGGAACGCGTTCCTTACTGCGCTGTGGAGTTTCCAGACAAACCCTCCCTGCTTGCAATCACTGCAGCCTGCATGCCTCCTGTGCAGCTCTGCCCCACAACAGTTTCTGGATGACCTTACCAACTGCCCATGGCACAGAATCGATTTAATTCCCGACCCTGATTCTGCGCTCGACTATTTCCAATCCGAGTTCTTAAAACTCTGCGATACCCATGCTCCACTACGCAAAATAAGGGTACGGGGGGCCCACCTTCCATGGGTTACACCTGACCTTATAGCACTCTACCAGTTCAGGGATGCCTTGTGGAAAAGCTACAAAGTAACTGGCACTACCAAGGATCTCAATCACTACAGATGCCTGCGGAACGTGTGCACAAGGCAAACAAGGCATGCAAAAGCACAATATTACTCTGACAATCTCCTCCAGAATACATCAAACCCAGCTAATTTCTGGAAGGTTATCAACAATATATTCCAGCCTCCTAACCATCAACAACCAAGTAATATCACTAAGGGGGATATTACTCTGACAAACCCCACTGACATTGCAAATGCATTCAATGATTACTTTGTGGGGTGTGCCACTAACCTATTAGCGAAACACAGCACAAACCCCAAACCTGAATCTCATCCTGGGAGTACCCCTATAGTCCCACCCCCTCCCAACACTGCCCACAATTTTCAATTTAGCTCAGTATCTGAAGAGGAGATTACACAAGCGCTCCTCAAACTAAAACTAAGCAGCCAATGTGGACCCGACTTACTACAATCTAGGTTCCTACGACTTGGTGCCCCAGCCATTGCCAAACCAATTGCGTCCATAGTCAACTCTATCCTGTCTGCAGGCCATATCCCTAAGACCTGGAAAACTGCCAGAGTTGTCCCAATCTTCAAAAGTGGGGACAAAAACACTGTCTCAAACTACAGGCCAATCTCACTTCTCCCAATTCTATCCAAAGTTATGGAAAAATGTGTCCACTCCCAATTAAGCGAGTTCTACACCAAGACAAATTTCCCTAGCCAATTCCAGTCTGGGTTTCGTCCCAAACACTCCACCGTAACTACCCTGCTAAAAGTTTGCAATGAAATCCAGTGTGGAATGGAACGGGGACAACTCACTGGTGCAGTATTCCTAGATTTTGCAAAGGCTTTTGACACAGTTGATCATGCTATCCTGCTTAACAAACTCCAGAGCTCTGGAATAGGGAAACATGCTTTAAACTGGTTTCAGTCCTACCTATCAGGAAGATCCCAACATGTGTCCATCTCAGGCTCTAACTCCAACCCCCTGGATATCACCTGTGGTGTCCCGCAAGGCTCTGTTCTGGGGCCCCTACTCTTCTCAGTGTTCATTAATGATCTTCCCACAGCTTGTACGGAAGCCTCAATACACATGTATGCAGATGACACAATCCTGTATGCACACAGCCATAGCCTCTCTGACCTTCAACACATACTTCAGTCTGACTTTTTGAGACTCGAAAACTGGATTTCCCAAAACAAACTGTTTTTAAACACTGACAAGACTGTAACAATGGTATTTGGGACCAAGACTAAATTTGTAAAGCTTCCAGTGACTGAGCTCCTGATTAGAACCAACGCTAAAACCACCCTAACACCTGTCACTAGTTTTAAATACCTGGGCTTATGGTTTGACTCCCACTTAACATTCGGGATGCACATTGATACCCTGACAACCAAGACCTATGCCAAACTAGGGGTACTTTACAGGAACAAATCCTCCCTAAGTCTCCTGGTCAGAAAGCGTATTGCACAGCAGATGCTAATGCCAATTATTGACTATGGAGACATAGTATATGGCTCGGCTCCTCAAACCCACCTTAGCAAACTTGACACCCTCTACAATTCAATTTGTCGTTTTGTTCTCCAATGCAACTACAACACACATCACTGCGAAATGCTCAAAGAACTAGATTGGTCATCACTAGAGTCTAGGCGCAAAGTTCACCTTTCCTGTCTCACCCTCAAATACTTTCTGGGCAAGCTACCCAGCTACCTGAACAAGCTCCTCACCCCTACCACATGCAGTACCTATCACCTGAGATCAGACTCCAAAAGACTATTCATGGTCCCAAGACTCAACAAAGTATCCGGACGTTCCTCCTTCTCCTTCCGTGCACCCCAAAACTGGAACAACCTACCAGAGACTCTCATATCCACCACCAGCTTAAGTTCTTTCAAATCTAAGGCTGTCTCACACTTTAATCTGGTCTGTAACTGTTTCATAAGCTCATAATATATATTTTCTTTAACTGTGCATGCAATGTCTTGTATATAAATGTATACCTTGTTCATTTATGTAACTGTATTTGTAACCATGTATTATTTGTTTTACTCTGTGCCCAGGACATACTTGAAAACGAGAGGTAACTCTCAATGTATTACTTCCTGGTAAAATATTTTATAAATAAATAAAAATAAATAAATAAATAATATTCACTAGCTATACTACTTAGAGTCAGCACTTCCCCCCATGAGGTGGCTGAGCATAAACCAAGTTCTTCTTGGATGTAACTGTGTTTTCTACAAGCTCTCCTGCCTTAGGCCTCGGCCATGTTCCCTGCTTGCTGGCGGAAGTGTGCTAACGCGCGCTCCCGCTCCACACTGAGCCCCTACAGCCGCAATTAGAGTGGCTTTAGTAGGGGCTCACCTACAGTTCCGCAAGCACGCGGAAGCATAGGTCTTAGGGGGAATTTTACCCCGAATGCCGGCGCGACAGGCCGGTCACGTGAGCGGTTCGCCCAATGAGGGCGAACCAGCTCCGTGACGTCACTGGCACGCCCCCGGCCAGTGACGTGCCCACCCCCGGCCCGCCCCCTGACGGCCCCCTGACGGCGCGTGTGGTAAGCAACCGCAAGGCCAGAGAAAGCACCCGCTTTCCCTGAGCCTCAGCGCGCCTCAGCACGCCAGCAGGGAGCCTGGCCGAGGCCTTAACTATTCCTGCTTGCCGTGCTGAAGGGCTGGAGCCCCCAGCACTAAAGCTTCATTGTTCCAGTGGTCTGCTGCATATTCTCCTTGCAGGGGCCTGCATCGTTGTTCCTGTTACTTGTCTGCATATTCCTCGTGCAGAGGCCTGCATCGTTGTTCCTGTTGCCTTTCTGCATATTCCTCGTGCAGAGGCCTGCATTGTTGTTCCTGAGGCCTGTCTGCATATTCTCCTTGCAGAGGCCTGCATCTTTGTTCCTGTTGCCTTTCTGCATCTCCTGTTCCCAGTGACCTTCCAGTGGCCTCCACTACTCACTGCTGTACCCAGCTAAGGAGAGCTGTTCTGTGCTGAAGCGCTGGATCCTCTGTGCTATACCTTCTGCAATCTTCCAATCTTCCTGCTTCCAGTAGCCTCCACTACTCACAGCTGTACCCGGCTAGGGAGAGCTGTTCTGTGCTGAAGCACTGGATCCCCTGTTCCTTCTTTCCTGAAGTTCTTCTACACTGAAGCAGCTTCGCTCGTTTCCTAATGACGCCCCCAGCTTGTGACCACGACCATCGCTCCTGTGCCGTCTGCTCTGACCCTGGCTTGTCTACGGATTACTCTGCCTTCTCCAATCCTGAACCGGCTACGTTTGACCACGGAATCCGCACTCCGGACCTGACTCCTTGGTTTAAGGTCGGTGTATATGCATCCCCACCTCAGCCCCGCGGTCCGGTCCCGGTTTGTGGCGAGCACGTCCGTTACAGGAGGTTGCAGTGGGAGTTTTGACATCCCATTAGGGGGAGATGGCCGGAGAAGTCCTTGCTCTCTGTGGTCTCATCCCACCGCTACCCAGTCCTCCAAGCATCTATTTTTTTAATTCACCAATGTGCATCAATTGGAGAGCAGGAGCTCTCAGAAAACCCTCTAAGAAAGGTCCACTTTCCCCATGTAGGATGCCACGGACCGAACCTCAAGGGACATCTGCATAGTAGTACAATCGTTCCCGTAACTGGAGGTTCCGGACCCGCGACGTGGATACCGGCAAGAGGAGGACTGATTCCCACAGTGCTGACCAATGAAGGAAGGCGCAAGAGAGACCCAGTAACCAGATCCTAGTGGGAGTGCACACTCCATACCAGGGGCGTGTTACTAACTTTTTTTTAGAACCATTTGAGTGTATTATATATGTAACACACTTCCCCCACCTCCCCTACCCCCCTCCCCCCCACAATCGCAGATAGGTACCCTGTGGGGAAATCTACATGCATTACCAGGTGTGGTGCAATACCTGTCAGGCTCACAGGAGGCCTGAGCCTCCGCTGATGGGATCCTAGGGTGTATCCTGGAACGATACTCACAAAATAACAGCGCCTCCACCTGTGCAGGATCCTAGAGTATAGAATAACCCCTGACACAGGACCCACATATAGTAACCACATACACCAGTCTATGGTTAAACAGTTTACTATATGAAGATAAGTACAACACAATTACATCAACAACATTACAATAGTGTCACTCAATAACAAGGACCTCTTAGGGCCATAAACCCACACCCAAGTGTCCCAAGAGTCCCACAACCCCACCCAAGTGTGAGACAGCGCTGCCCACTAGATGGGGTGTATAGTTGGTGCACTTGGTGTATACCTGCCCGGGGCTCCTGCACCCGGGAATAGCAGAACAACAGTCAGAGGATCCGTCTGCATCCAGCGCCGAAGTCTCAGCGATGGCGTCTTCCTCCAAATAGGATGGTCTCCCTCTGAGTGATCTCACCATACAGATAGGCTCTTATCTTTAGTGAGGTAGGTCTGGTCCCAGACCACACTTGTCAGGGTCTCAGCACAGCATTGCAGCTGTGTCCCTGAACTTAACACACTACTAAGAGGCAAGGTCCCTAACTGAAGGGGCCTTCTCTACAGCAGCCACAAACTAAGATGAGTAGGGGCCTAGCTGGGGCCTAGGGGGGCCACTTGCTCCCTGCACATATACACCCTCTGAAACACATTCCCAGCTAGCTCAAACTCCTACAACCACCACATCATGAATATATATTTATGTCAAAAAAGAGTGCTACTGAGCGTGGCAAAATGTATACAACAAAAGACAGGGGTACCCAATGCTACATCCAATTGACAATTTAAACGTTATACTTATTACCATATCTGTGATTGGGGGGGGGGGAGGGGAGTGTGTTACACAAGTAATTATTATTACTTATTACCATATATTTTGTCAATTGGATGTAGCATTGGGCACCCCTGTCTTTTGTTGTATACATTTTGCCACGCTCAGTAGCACTCTTTTTTGACATAAATATATATTCATGATGTGGTGGGGGTAGGAGTTTGAGCTAGCTGGGAATCTGTGTTAATCAATTTCTGACTGGTAACAGTTGTATGGAGGTAAGTGGCACCTCCCCCCAGAGCTCACTCCTCCTCACCTTTTTAACTTGGGAGGTCTTTTCACTTTGCTGCAAGAACAGGACCTACTATGGTTCTTTCCCCTCATACAGAGGTAACAGGAAGTGTTCACAGTGTAGTGTAGGACCTGCATTTTTGGTTATACCTTGACGTTTGGTATGCAGGCTTACGACGCTTTGGCCAAAGGGTTTAACTAAATAACCAAGTAATTATTATTATTATTGAAGTATTTAAACTTTATACTTATTACCATATATGTTTTGTCAATTGGATGTAGCATTGGGCACCCCTGTCTTTTGACATATACACCCTCCCATGTCCATGTCCCAGCTCCTACTGACCAGCATGGTGTGAGTGAGTCATATCCATATCCTGTGAACAGGAGAATCTGTCACCCCTATAGGCTGTCTGATGGCATGTGATAGGGGTGAAAGGGCAGTCCCCAGAGGCTTCTGTGTAATGTAGTCCCTTGTGGACCTCTTTAACATTGGGGCCGCATGTGCGAGTCTGTAATGGCCGTCGCTAGCTCTATCTGTGCATGTGCACTCCCATAATGGCTGCCGCGTCGTGCAAACCTCTGCGCATGCGCGACTCTCGCCCGCACCTCAATATGGACAGCTGCAATTACGGACACTATACTGCGCATGCGCAACTACACTGCGCATGCGCGACCGCAACAAACATGGCGGCGCCCTGTAATAGATACCGCTGTGAGCCCCCATGATGTCCATGATGCAGACACAAGCCAGACGTTTCGTTCCCCCTGGGGACCTTTCTCAAGGGTAACATTACCACTGAGAACCAGATATTGTATATCAAAAAATGGCACGAAAATAAAAACAAAGGGAGGAGTCAGTGTTACAAAGCAGCACTGGGATAAAATTCAGAGTGACAGGTGATGAGGATTATATGGAGGACTAGCTGAGAGACCCGGCGTTGCCCGGGATGTAAATGCGTAATAGGTAGTATTATTTATAAATCGTGGAACAAAAGGTGACTGTTTGTTGTAAAGGTTGGATAATAATATTGAAAAGAAAGATGGAAGAAAATGTAATACGATGTTGTATAAAAATGGTTTATTGTAACCACATCACAGTACAATGTATATTTTGGTGCCATAAGTGATGTAAAAATCTGAGTCGTGTGTCCTGCTAGGGTGTGAGGTGGCGGGTGGCGCGTGGGTTGTGAGTGCTGTCTGCGAGTGGGGGTCCTGCTAGGGTGTGAGGCGGCGGGTGGTGCGTGGGTTGTGAGTGCTGTCTGTGAGTGGGGGTCCTGCTAGGGTGTGAGGCGGCGGGTGGCGCGTGGGTTGTGAGTGCTGTCTGTGAGTGGGGGTCCTGCAAGGGTGTGAGGCGGCAGCGGCTGGCGCGTGGGTTGTGAGTGCTGTCTGTGAGTGGGGGTCCTGCTAGGGTGTGAGGCGGTGGGTCAGTGATGTCGGTGCGTAGGGGCGGGAGGCAGCAGGTGTGTGTGGCGGCAGGTATGTGTCGAGTGTGGCGGGTGTCTGTTGAGTGCGTGCAGCGGCTGTGAGGCGGTGGGTGAAAGGCAGAGGCGGCCGGAGTAAGGGCGGGTGAAAGGCAGAGGCGGGGGTTGGGAGGCGGTAAGGCGGGCATGAAGGCGAAGGGCGGCGGGAAGGGGAGGAGGGGGTGGTGGAGGGGGGCAAGGGGTGGAGGAGGGGGGCAAGGGGTGGAGGAGGGGGGCAAGGGGTGGAGGAGGGGGGCAAGGGGTGGAGGAGGGGGGCAAGGGGTGGAGGAGGGGGGCAAGGGGTGGAGGAGGGGGGCAAGGGGTGGAGGAGGGGGGCAAGGGGTGGAGGAGGGGGGCAAGGGGTGGAGGAGGGGGAAGGGTTAGAGGAGGGGGGGGAAGGGTTAGAGGAGGGGGGGGAAGGGTTAGAGGAGGGGGGGGGAAGGGTTAGAGGAGGGGGGGGGAAGGGTTAGAGGAGGGGGTGGAAGTGTGGGAGGGGGTGGGAGGGGAAAGGGGAAAAAGAGGTGGAGGGGGGGGAAGAGGAGCGGAGGGGGGGGTGGAAAGGGGAGCGGAGGGGGGGGGAAGGGGGGTGATGGGGGGGGGTGGAGGGGAGGTGTGGAGGGGGGGGGGAGATAAATGGGGAGGTGAAGGGGGGTGGAAGGGAGAAGTGGAGTGAGGGGAGGTGAGGGGAGGTGATCGGGGGTGAGGGGTGGGTGAGGGGAGGTGAAGGCCGCTCACTCACCCGTCCGGCAGGTCCCACGTGGATCTGAGGCGGGAGGCAGCGTGTTGTGGCCGCTCCCCCGCTGTGTCCCGGGCGCTCACTCGCTCCCCCGCTGACTGTAGCGGCGCCGGGGGGGGGGGGGTATCGGGGAGACACTGACACTGGAGGGGAGGGGGGGTGGAGGGGAGGTGAAGGGGGGGTGGAGGAGAGGTGAAGGGGGGTGAAGGCCGCTCACTCACCCATCCGGCAGGTCCCACGTGGATCTGAGGCGGGAGGCAGCGTGTTGTGGCCGCTCCCCCGCTGTGTCCCGGGCGCCGCCATCTTGGGTACTCGGCGCCGCGAGGCAGCCTGCCTGGCCACTGGCTGTTCCCCCGCCGGGGAGGGGTGAGTTGTAGCGCCGGGGAGGGGGGGGCATGTATATGTGTGGGGGGGGGGAGAGGTGGGAGATATAGAGGGGGGTCTCGCACGGCCGCTGACACTGGGTGGGGGGGGGGGCGCTGAAGGGGTAATAATAGTGTGTGTGTCCCGCTGACTGTAGCGGCGCCGGGGGAGGGGGGGGCGGGGTGAAAGCGCGGGAGACACGGGGAGAGGAGGTGCGCGCGGGTGCTGCTAACACTGTGAGCTCCGCTAATGTAGGTAACACCCCCCCTACACACGTGTGTGTGTGTGTGTGTGTGTGTGTCTGTCACTGTGTGTGTGTGTGTCCCTGTGTCCCTGTGTGTGTGTGTGTCCCCCTGTGTGTGTGTGTGTGTGTGTCCCTGTGTGTGTTTGTGTCCCTGTGTGTGTGTCCCTGTGTGTGTGTGTGTCCCTGTGTGTGTGTGTCCCTGTGTGTGTGTGTCCCTGTGTGTGTGTGTCCCTGTGTGTCCTTTGGCCCGTCACTCCGCCTCAGGCCAATGAGAGGTGTGCGGGGGCGGGCGGGCCAAGGGACCAATGAGATTTCCCCTAGGGACACCGGACATCCAGGCAGGCAGGCAAACATACAGTGCTTTCACTAATATAGTATAAGAAGATGGACAGAGACTGGGCAGCAGAACTAATTAATAACAAAACAGTGATATTCAGTATCTAATGAAAAAACAGGGACAAGCTAACAGATCAAGCTAATCTCTTTTTTCACTGGGATGGTCCTGAATCGGTACTGTCTGACTTTATTCTTCAATTGAATTCATTACCAACTACTATTCATTTCACTATGTCGTACAGTACCAGTAGCATTCATTTTCTGGATGTAACAGTTACTAAACACACTGACTGTTTTCAGAAGCTAATTTGTCAGAAACCTACTGATAGGAATACTCTTCTTCTTACTACTAGATCCATCCCGGCCCATTGAAAAAGGCCTTACCTTACTTCCAGCTTATTAGAGTAGCCAGTTTTACGACAGACCTTGAACCAGCACTCATGGCTATGGCTAAACGTTTTTTGGAGAGAGGTTATCCGGATGCAGAAGTCAATGAAGCAATACAAAAAGCTTTGTTATTACAACAAAAGGAATAGCTTATATCAAAACGTAAAAATGTGAGTGAATCTGATTTTTTTGTGTGACCAGTACATATTCTAGTGCTTCTTGTGCATTCAAGAAAATCATTTCTCAACACTGGCACATTATCAGCAGTGATTCTATTATTGTTCAAGTGTTACATCGAAACCTAAGTTTTGCTATAAAAGAGGTAAAAACCTCAAGGATTGGCTGACTTTGACTCTGGGGACTCTAACTCTGCTACCAACTGGCTTACTTTGTGCAAGGGTGCATTTAAATGCTCCGGGTGTATCAATTTCAAACATCTTATTATTGGATCTTTATTCAATCATTCACACACAATACTAAAGATGGACATTGTATTGTATTGTATGTCTTTATTTATATAGCGCCATTAATGTACATAGCGCTTCACAGTAGTAATACATGTGGTAATCAAATAAATAACAGATAATATAAATAACAGATCATGGGAATAAGTGCTTTAGACATTAAGGAAGAGGAGTCCCTGCCCCGAGGAGCTTACAGTCTAATTGGTAGGTAGGGAGAACGTACAGAGACAGTAGGAGGGAGTTCTGGTAAGTGCGTCTGCAAGGGGCCAAGCTTTATGTATCATGTGTTCAGAATATACACAGTGCTATTCATATGCTTCTTTAAGCAAGTGTGTCTTAAGGTGGGTTTTAAAGGTGGATAGAGAGGGTGCTAGTCGGTTACTGAGGGGAAGGGCATTCCAGAGGTGTGGGGCAATCAGTGAAAAAGGTTTAAGGCGGGAGAGGGCTTTAGATACAAAGGGTAGAAAGAAGACATCCTTGAGAAGAACTCAAGAGTCTGGATGGTGCATTAAATACAGACTTGCCTGCAACTGAACATATGTTGTCTATTTGATAAAGTGTCCGTGTGATCTTATAAACAAAGGGAAAGCCAAACGGAAGCTCAAAGAATGTATTGCACAACACAGATCCTCCATTAAACTAGCCCTGCAGGCTACTTCACAGCAACTAGATCTTAAGCAATAGTCAGTTACTAAGCACTTTATGGAGTCTGGACATTAACTATCTGCTTTTTGGTTTATGCCAATCGATCATGTCTTAAAGCCTAATAGGGGAGGTGACCGTGATACCATGCTAATCTTTAATCTTAAAACCAGAGTTTCTTATGGGTTAAAATGATGAATTTAGACTTGCCTATTTTTTTGTGAAAGAATAAGACGAGAAGAAAGCGCACACCTCATGGTGCAATAAATTCTTTTTCTTGACCCAAACTTAAATGCAATAAATCAGTACGCTGTTGAGGTTTGCAGATTGCTGCCACTGTGCAGGGTTGGCCCGCTCGACTTTTGCAGCGTGTCCGCCGATGCAGGACTCCTGGGCAGCTACTTTGCTCCACTTTTGCTCCACGGATGTCTTGACGGTGGGTCGTGGCGTCACTGAATCCTGGCGTCGCTTCCAAGGGGCGGTTCAGGGATGATGTCACCAAAACCAGCTCCAAACACAGCTCGCTCCTTTTCCTGCACTCTCCCAGTCACTGTGCTCCTACAGCCTTTTTTTTGTGAGCATGATTTGAGACTGTCTGGAGTTAGCTTATCTACTCGATTCTCCTAAGCTCTTTCACATTGGCCCAGTTCTTTGCTGGACCTTTAATGGGTCTCAGCACACAACTGCTTTGTGATACTGTATTATGCAATACCGTTATAATATGCATGTGTACATTATACGCTGCGTTGAGTACTCTCTCATATCATGATACCCTGCACACCTTACGAACCTCTGACCTGATGTCTGCTGACCATAGCATCTATAGTGGGGATTATATTTCCTGTTAGACCCCTGTACGTTTATGGCTTTCTGGGAGTTCTTCTCCCCCGTGGGTTGTATATAATATACCTACAAATGTGATGGTCTGGTGACTATTTGTAGCCTTGACCCTGTCCCCGCTGTATATCAAAACTCTCTTTTATGTTGGCTATATTTGGGTCTGTCACCATTGTTACTACTAATTGATCCGAGACATGTTGCCCAGTTTCTAGCATTGAGGTCAGAATATTATGTTCTGGGTTAACAGCGTATTACAATTATGCTTCATTTTACACACTGTATTCATTTTTCTACTTATTGTACTTGGTCCACATGTCACCATTATTATAAGGCCGGTGTTGGTCCAGTTGAGAGCAGTGATATTGCTTCTGTAGCACCGTTTCCTCCCTCTCCCCCCCCCCCCCAGTGGGAGATTACACAACCTATGCTACCTAATGAGTGTTGCGATACCTGTTAGGGTCACAAGAGCTGAGCTAATCTGCGGTATTGTGGAGATCAGGACAGGCTTAGGTTCTTCCTCTAGTTCTTCTCATGGTGCTTAGTGCCTCCAGCAGTAGTGGGCTCCAGGATGTTCGGAGGTCAGCCCCCACTATTACACTCTTTCCCCCTCAGCCCACCGATACTCAGACTGAGGTATATTAGAACAGGATCTTTATTCAGGCTGGCACTCACTGCGGTTCTTCATCACAGCGGTGCATGGTCTCAGAGGTCCCAGACCTTTTGATGATGAAGGCCCCGATCTTACAGGCCTCTGTGGCTGAATCTGATGTTCCCCCAGCTCAGAGGCTGGGGATGAGCATGCTCATCCTTTCATAGGAGAGACTCACAGCTCTCTGCTTCCTCTATCTTCAAGAGCTCAAGCAGGACTCTGACTAACTTGGTCACACCCTCCTATGAGACTCAAGTAGGGGCGGGCTCATGGTCTATACCTATCCCTGTTAGGCTTACCCAGGCCATGAGTCACCACCTTACTTCTATCACTCATAAAAAGGGCATAAGGGGGGTAAAGAGCTCATGGATTTAACATGTTACTGCCTGCAGCTAACAGGACTTACATAACAGGGACAACAGGGGTAAAGAAAGGTATAATGGGACATACCCTGTTACACTTCTATGTTATGGCAAGTTGGGATTGGATAATCATTGAATTATCCTTGGGATTTGAATGTATACATTTCTTCATTCTGGTATGGATACTTCAGAACTATGGCAGATCTGTTTCCTGGACATTCTTCTGCATGGATGTCTTTAATGCATAGTATATTTGGCATCTGTACTCTGACATTTTTCTCTCTGACATGCAGAGTGTACCTTGCTGCTCTGATTTGTTCCCCTTAACTGAGACCAGACATATTACTATACTAACAATGTGGTCCAGACACCCCACTCGTGGTACCTTTATGGTATTGTGAAATTCTTCCTGTAGCAGGCCTGATACTGTATACATAATAATTGGACAATTACACAATTGAGTGTAATCTTAGTCTGGTCTGCACCAAATATTATAACCTTTGTTTTATATATATCTTCCATCTGAGTCGTTTATTTATTGTGTGTATTATGTGCTAGGTCTGCTGTGTACTGACTGAGCTAGCTATTATTGCTAGCTTGGGTGTGCCAGGTTAATAGCACATTGTAATTATATATCATATTCTTTATTTTATTTGTTTATAAAATGTTTTACCAGGAAGTAATAAATTGAGAGTTACCTCTCGTTTTCAAGTATGTCCTTGGCACAGAGTTATAACAATACATGGTTACATTAAAAGAACAGGGTTATACAGCCAATTCACAGATATTTCATGGACAGATAGAGTTGGAAAATTGGGTACAAAGGATAAAAGTGGAAAAGGAGACTCTGGCGCACGGAGAGTAACAATAAATTCTTATTGAGTAAAACTATGGTGGACTATAGAGAAATGTAAAGGACATCAGTTACAAAAAATAGAACAATGTATTAAAACATGTGAGCTTTGTCACTGAATACAGAAATTCAGTTTAAGCCTTAATTCATTAAAATACGTTAATGCATTCATAAAAAAAACATGGAATTCAATAAGATGACCGTTTATCAACCGTCAATGTGTGGGGTGTCTCAAGATCGTGAAAGAGATCAACCCTTTTACTAGAATGTCAGAATAGGGAAACTCTTTCCGGATACAGATCTTTCTATATTAGATGTTAAATGTCTTTCCTTAAGATAAAGAAAAGAGGTCCGGGAAGGTGCACCTTAAATCCACAATTTTAGTAGTAAATACTTTGGTTC
This sequence comes from Ascaphus truei, assembly GCF_040206685.1. Lineage (NCBI taxonomy): Eukaryota > Metazoa > Chordata > Amphibia > Anura > Ascaphidae > Ascaphus > Ascaphus truei. Next base: position 419,234,742 of record NC_134485.1, on the reverse strand, counting down.
TTCATATATATAACATTCAAAACAGTTGCATGTATCACTCCCACCTCAGTAGGGGTATAATTACCCACCCCTCCTTTGTGCCTTAGGATATTCTCCGCAGCCTGTTTAGAAAACGTTTTGCCAGGAGAGGTTTTCTTCCTCACATACAGCAGGTTGGACCCAGGTCCCGTTTACAGAGTGATTTATTAATTTTTTACCTACTAGCAGCCTCATTTTTCATCAGCAGTGCCCAATTTTTCGTTTTTCTACCTCTTGACCATCTAATTGGAAGCACGCCTTGGGACAGGTATACAGGAGGGGATTATACCATTGCATCGTGCCTAATGGACTCTACCCACAGAGTGATGCCGGAGCACCAGCCGATTTGCTTGGGGTCTAGTTACAGTCCGCGATGAACCCTCATGGAGGAGCGTCGCCTCAGTGACGTTACAGCTACCTCGACGGCTTAGACCAATGCGCATCAAGGACACGCAGGCACCAGCACAGTGGATCGTGCGGAGTTTCGTCGGATGGGACCCTGCAGCAATGTCGGATTAGGTGAGCTCGCCCCTGTATACACCGTATACAGCAGGGCCCTGGGTATACGGCGGGTTCACTTCCAGGGGCCCGCCGTATAGTGAAAATCGCCGGAAAGCGGATATGGCGATTTTCAGTTCTGAGCATGCACAGAACGGCGTTTTTGCCGTTCTGCGCATGCGCTGCCTATGGTCTGTGCGCGCAGACAACGGTCTGCACATGCGCGCCGGGTGCACCCGCCAGTTCTGCGCATGCGCGACTGAGGAACAAAGATGGCGGCCCCCTTCTCGGTGCCGCCGTATCGGCGGATCGCCGAAAAGCGAAGCGCCAAGAAGCGGGGCCCTGCTGTACACCAATTGAACTATACCAGTTTCAACATTTCATTGTTATGGGGTGCTGCTCACTATGGGGAGGCGGGACAGGCTCACACAGTTCCATAGTACATGGTATACAGCTCCAGACTGGGACACCCACAGACTCAGTTCTGCTACCGTATTTTCTCCACATCCCACTTTGTGCATTGGTGACCTGGACATTATATGTTCATCAGTACTCTGTATCGGCACCACTCTTACTTTGGGAGTTTATGGATCACCTTGTCCCCCAATATCAATATATTCATTGTGTCCACGCGACCTGCACTCTATTCGAGCACACACATGGGACTTGTCCTGTTCTCTACCAATTCAACTACAGATGGACTTCCTCTCACATTAAATATCTGGGAGTAAATGCGACAAATGTCACTGCGTGTATGTGTGTCACTCTGTTTACGTGTCACTTTGTGTGTGTGTGTATCACTCTCTGTGTCACTCTGTGTGTGTCTCTGTTTCAGCCTCGGAGGACACGGCTTTTTCACAGCCCCGGGGCTCGGTCCCTCCCTTCCCTGTTCCCTGGCTCCTCTTCTCCTCCTCGGTCCAACGTACGTATTGCGCAGAGGCTCACGATACGCATGCTGAGGCCCGCGATGCGCATGCTCAGAGGCCCGCGATACGCATGCTCAGAGGCCCGCGATACGCATGCTCAGAGGCCCGCGATGCGCATGCTCAGAGGCCCGCGATGCGCATGCTCAGAGGCCCGCGATGCGCATGCTCAGAGGCCCGCGATACGCATGCTGAGGCCCGCGATGCGCATGCTCAGAGGCCCGCGATACGCATGCTCAGAGGCCCGCGATGCGCATGCTCAGAGGCTCACGATACGCATGTTCAGAGGCCCGCGATGCGCATGCTCAGAGGCCCGCGATGCACATGCGCAGAGGCTCACGATACGCATGCTCAGAGGCCCACGATACGCATGTTCAGAGGCCCGCGATGCGCATGCTCAGAGGCCCGCGATACGCATGCTCAGAGGCCCGCGATGCACATGCTCAGAGGCCCGCGATACGCATGCTCAGAGGCCCGCGATGCGCATGCGCAGAGGCTCACGATACGCATGCTCAGAGGCCCGCGATGCGCATGCTCAGAGGCCCGCGATACGCATGCTCAGAGGCCCGTGATGCGCATGCTCAGAGGCCCGCAATACGCATGCTCAGAGGCCCGCGATGCGCATGCTCAGAGGCCCGCGATGCACATGCTCAGAGGCACGCGATGCGCATGCTCAGAGGCCCGCAATACGCATGCTCAGAGGCCCGCGATGCGCATGCTCAGAGGCCCGCGATACGCATGCTCAGAGGCCCGCGATGCACATGCTCAGAGGCCCGCGATGCACATGCTCAGAGGCCCGCGATGCGCATGCGGCCCACAACCCGTTCTTGTGCGCATGGGTTTAGTATAAGCTTTGTGCAGGCTACAATGCTGTTTTTTTGCACATGTGCGGGGGCGACAGGCACGCGCCCATTAGTTCCGTGACGTCACCCACTTTACAGTTTTTTGTTACAAGACAAGGATTTTTTTCCCATGAAAACCCTGTAGGTGACAGCAAAGAAGTTTCACTTCAAAAAGAGCTGGTGAGATATGCACATACAGCAATACAATGAATATAAGCATTTAGGTACAAAAAACAGATATCCACGTGGCACGGTATATTCTCCACATCTTTCCACGAATGGCTGGTAGTCACACTGGGTGTCCTCTTGGGCTGGTATTTAATCGATTACAATTTTACACACAAATATATGTTGTTACGAGAGTGCTGGCTTTCATCTACGCTATATATACACATGTAGCGGTGTACCCCCTGGCTACTAAATCCACCCAATGAACTGGCAGTAAACCCTGGTATTCACAGGTTTGCCAGTAGTTATCATGGGGTTTTCCCCTTCATCCTTTGGTGCTGCGCTTGAGTGACAGCAGGGGGTGGCATATCCTGTTGTGGCTGGGCCAACGGGAGGCCCACCATCTGGCTGTACTTAAGGGCAGGACCGCCCTAACGTTGGGTTGGTTGTCCCTCCCCATGAGGAAGGCAGGTCACGTCTGGGAGCCTGAGATTGGGGCCTTCCCATGTGCTCTTGCCTCCGGGGAGGAGTAGAGTGACTATAACTCTGCCTCTGCTAGGGAGGTGGGGAAGAGCTAGGACGGCTGCAGGTGCCCTAGGCCCGTAGTGACTGTCCAGGGACTATCTCCGGTGATATCTGAGAGAAGAGACTGTGATCCGGCAGGTGACTGCTGAGTACCTATATTACTGCAATAACAGTAGTAATAAACCCGTTCTTGTATTGCAATATACTTCCTGCCTGGTGTGATCTAATTGGGGGGAGAGTTACGATTCTACCATGGGAGATCGCCTCCATATCCCTGGATATGCACTTAGCAGTGCAGATGGAGGCGCTGCACTGCTAAGTATTACGAGGGGTATGGACCCCAGAAGCCTGTTCCTGTGTCCCAAGGTTACCGCAGACGACTCAGCCCTCTTGTTACCAGCAGGTATGCACCACAAATACCCAGTAATGGCCCCGATCTGCGATTGGGGGGGAGGAAACACCGTTACACACATTAGATATGTTTTATATGGTATAATTTTTTTTTCAAAACTATAGAATATTCACATACAAACATTTTACTCACAATATAAATTAATACATGTTACATGTCTGTCTGTATAGTGCTCAATTTGATATAATAATACTATTTTATAAAAGGAAAACCTACCTAATTGGCTTAATTTTACAAACACTACAGGTCAAGGGCCCTCGCAGCTGTCCCAGCTCTTCCCTACCCCTCTAGCAGAGGGGAAGAGGAACAGAGAAGGCCCAATGCTCCGCCACTCTGCTGTGTGACCTGCCTCTCTCAGTGGGGAGAGGCACTACTCTAAATTTGGACGGGAATCTCCCTTACGTACAGCCAGGAGGAGGGTACCAGGTCTGATCCAGGATTGGCTATACTCAGGCCTAATTCTACTTCCTCCCCCTGTCACTCAAGGGTGCTGCAGGGAGTGGGGAAAACTCATGATTACAACTGGCAGGCCTGCTATTACCAGGGCTTACTGCCAGTGAGGGCAGACTGGTAGCCAGAAAAACAGTCCTGGTTACACTCTCTCTGGTGGAACTCCCATGTCCGCACTGGGACCGAAATTTGCAGAACAGGAGAAATTAATAGGTAACAGTAGTATGACAGTCATAACAGTTACATGATACATATTATCTGCATACACAGTCCCTAACCTATTAGTCTCAGCATTCCATAATTAACCCAGGTCCCTCCCAACATGGAGAACCTATTATTCAATAATAATGCTCAGGGTCTGGTTTGCTGACTAGTGCCCCAGTACTGTCAGGCACTATTACTGAAAACACCCTGTTAGGGTGCTGCTCAGACACGTATTCCACCCTGTCCGTGTAGATGGATCTCCCTACCTTCCACACGTCTACTAGGTAGGCCTTTCTTCTACGTGGTGAAATGAACTCCTGCTATAAGTACAAATGTAGGGCCTGATCACATCAATCAACCACTTTTCGTGATTCTCATCGATTTCCGGCATGATAGACTCTGAGACTCTGGTACATTCGGGTACTCGAATCCGTGGGACTGTCTGTATCGCTGCACTACGTGTCTTTCTGCTCTGCTTATTTTTGTTAGTCTGCAACCTTCAGCCTGACCTGGCAGGACCCAGTATAAAGGCTCCTGTACAGAGTGCTCGCAATACATAAGGATTACCCCCTTGAACTGTACTATCCCTATCCTGATTTCCAGTAGAAACCGTGTGTGGTGCATATATGGCACACACCCGTGAAATCTAGGGTTCCACCAGGGCAAGGACTTAACAGGTGCCGCTTTAAAGTTCCTGCCCCAGATGTGGTGTGAGACGAAAAACCTGAAGTATCAGAAGTTACAGACATAGCATAGTGACTATCCCCAAAAGTAACACTACATGTCATATCATCATCCTCATCCTCAATAGGCTACTTATCACCACAATCCCAATCCCTCCAGTCAACGGAAGGCTTCAGAGTCTGCGGTCCACTGAGCCCTCTTTTTAGAGTAGTACTTCCTAGAAGCTCGTTCGACTTCTCCCGGTGGAACACCAGCTTGATGACGGTCAGGAGGTACATGTTAAAAGTAGAGCTCACAGAAGGGGTGACAGTAGTCGATAGGTACGGGGCCTTAAAGTCCTTAAAGTCTCGGTCAGAGTCCTTAACATTGAGCCCACCCTGACTAGACACCAGCGCCATGCTGACTACGTGAGGCTCTTTCACAATCTTGGGCTTAGGGTTATGCGCTATTAAATAAACCCAGTACTGGGCCAAGAAAGCGGGGATCGGTACCTCAGGGCACACGAGTGGCTTAGCTTTCTTACGGGCTAAACTATCCCGAAGAGAGTACATAAAGGCAGGCCCTTTTATGGGAGTTGGAGCGGTACTCACCGGAGTGGGAATCGACTGTCCTTCGTCCGCCACAGTGGTCACTCTTGGAGTGACATCATCACAGGCTGGCATCTCGAGATCCTAGTACAGCTCCAGGTCCCGCACCGGCAGTGCATCGACATCCGGTCTTTGGATGGGCGTGCCCTCGTCATCGTTGTTTTCCGCGTGGGCCTCGGCACCGGAAGGTACCTCCACACCGGAAGTTTCCATGGGCACCGTCAAATCCCTGGTTAGGCCGCTGGGCACCTCCATAAACGGAATGCTCCTCCGCCTCTCAGGTCTCATGGTCGCCGTCACAAGGATCGGACTCCGTCGTCGGTCGGAACTACTAAGAAGGGTCGGGTCATCTGTCGCCTCGGTCTGGACAGAGATTTTTGGTAGCGCTGTTGCTCCGTCGCCGTCACGTGCACTATAAGCGCTGCCAACGGCGACAATGCATTTGTTTTGACACTACGGCCGCGTCGCCGGCACTATAAGCGCAGCCTAAGGCCTCGTCCAGGGTGGCACTGAGCATGCGCTCTCGCTCACCCTGGACACGTTGCAACAAGGCACATGGCCTGCGTGAGCGGGCGGGCGCGCCTGCTCACCGCTCAGCTGTTTGCCGAGCAAACAAAATTGATTTTGCTGCTCGCAAGCGCGTCACGGGAGTGGTTCGCCCAATGAGGGCGAACCAGCTCCGTGACGTCGTAGCCGTGCCCCCAGACGTGCGCGCACCTAGCCGGCCAGGAAAAGCACGGCCGAGCAATGCTGGAGCGCCAACGCGCCTGTTTCTACCCTGGACGAGGCCTAAGGGAGTCAGAAGACTTGATGGAAGGGCAGCCTGGTGATGTCAATGAATGAACACGCTCAGTCACTCTGAACCCTCACTCAGTCAGTGTCCCCCATTATGCTGGGGAAGAGGAGGCTTCTGCTGACACAAGTAGTGTTGGAGGGTAAAGGCAGGGAAGATGGAGGTCAGCACACACATGTACAGTGTGAGTGATCACAATCCTGGCTCCTTGCTAAGTGCAAGGTAGGACGGGTCACACTGGGGTATAAGAATAGGCAGCAGGGATACAGCAGAAATTATGTGTGTGTGTGTGTGTATTATTTTCACTGTCTATCACAATTCTCTGCAGCAAGTTCTTGCACGTAGTTATTTAAACATGTATTGTTGTATATTTCCCACTCGCTTTCACATGTAAATATGTTACAATATAATCTGTTTATTATCCGTGTGTATACACACACACACGTTCATTCATTACATATAAGAGTATTTTACGGGCATATCTCCTCACAGCCCCCACAGGAAGCACCCCCCCTCTCCCTGTGACTCTCATAGCCTCCCGCCCCCGCCAGCCCGGAGCTGAACACCGCGCCCCGTTTCATGCGACACTGAATGGAAGCCTCGAGAACCTTCCTGAGTCAAAGACGTCACAGACGCTGATTGGTCGGCTCTAAGAGGAACCCGCCCCTCAAGGCGTACCAGTCCTTGAGCGACGTCATCAACGCTGCGGTGATTGGTCGATGCGGCGGCGAAGGTTCGGGAAGTTTCTAGACGGTTGCCAGGGAGAGGCCATATCGCACTGTGATTGGTTAACGTGACGTGACGCGGCTGCGGCTATAAAATGAACGGCAAAGCAGCGTCATAGCATTGCCGGCGCAGACAGCAGAGAGATTACACCTCAGCGAGGAGAGATAATCCCCGTTTAGCGGCCTGACACAGCGCAGACAAAAAGCCGGATTCATCTCACTAACAGACAAAAGCACCTTCAGCAAAATGGCAGCCAAGGGGATCGCAGTCGGCATTGACCTGGGCACCACCTACTCCTGCGTTGGTTTCTTCCAGCATGGCAAGGTGGAGATCATTGCAAATGACCAGGGTAACCGCACCACCCCCAGCTATGTGGCCTTCACCGACACGGAGCGGCTGATCGGAGATGCCGCCAAGAACCAGGTGGCCCTAAACCCGCAGAACACGGTCTTTGACGCCAAGAGGCTGATCGGCAGGAAGTTCACCGATCAGGTGGTGCAGACGGACATGAAGACCTGGCCGTTCCAGGTGGTGAGCGACGGGGGAAAGCCTAAAGTCAAAGTGGAGTACAAAGGCGGGGAGAAAATCTTCTCTCCGGAGGAAATCTCCTCCATGATCCTGCTCAAGATGAAGGAGACGGCTGAGGCCTACCTGGGTCACGCCGTGACCAACGCAGTTATTACCGTGCCTGCCTATTTCAACGACTCGCAGCGTCAAGCCACCAAGGACGCAGGTGTCATCGCCGGCCTGAACGTGCTGAGGATCATCAACGAGCCCACAGCGGCCGCTATTGCCTACGGCTTGGACAAAGGCTGCAAGGGCGAGCGCAACGTCCTGATCTTTGACTTGGGAGGCGGCACCTTCGATGTCTCAATCCTAACCATTGACGATGGGATCTTCGAGGTGAAGGCAACGGCTGGTGACACCCACTTGGGAGGGGAGGACTTTGACAACCGCATGGTGAATCACTTTGTGGAGGAGTTCAAGCGCAAGCAAAAGAAGGACATCAGCCAGAACAAAAGGGCAGTGAGGAGGCTGAGAACTGCCTGCGAGAGAGCCAAGCGCACCCTGTCCTCCAGCACCCAAGCCAGCATCGAGATTGACTCTTTGTTTGAGGGTGCTGACTTTTACACGTCCATCACCAGGGCCCGATTTGAGGAGCTGTGCTCAGACCTTTTCAGGGGCACCCTTGAGCCAGTAGAGAAGGCCCTTAGAGATTCCAAGATGGACAAAGCCCAGATCCATGATATTGTCTTGGTGGGTGGCTCTACCCGCATCCCCAAGGTGCAGAAACTGCTGCAAGACTTCTTCAATGGCCGAGAGCTGAACAAGAGCATTAACCCTGACGAGGCTGTGGCTTACGGGGCTGCAGTGCAGGCTGCCATCCTGACGGGTGACAAGTCTGAGAATGTACAGGACCTCCTCCTGCTGGACGTGGCACCTCTCTCCCTTGGGCTGGAGACGGCTGGAGGTGTCATGACTGTTCTCATCAAGCGCAACACCACCATTCCCACCAAGCAGACTCAAACCTTCACCACCTACTCAGACAACCAGCCTGGCGTCCTCATCCAGGTTTACGAGGGTGAGAGAGCAATGACCAAAGATAACAACCTCTTGGGCAAGTTTGAGCTGAGTGGGATACCCCCGGCCCCCCGCGGGGTCCCTCAGATCGAGGTAACATTTGACATTGACGCCAATGGCATCCTCAATGTATCTGCCATGGACAAAAGCTCAGGCAAACAGAACAAGATCACAATCACCAACGACAAGGGCAGGCTGAGCAAGGAGGAGATTGAAAACATGGTGCAGGAGGCAGAAAGGTACAAGGTTGATGATGATGCCCAGAGGGAGAAGATTGCAGCCAAGAACGCACTGGAGTCCTACGCCTTTAACTTAAAGAGCACCATGGAGGATGACAATGTGAAGGGCAAAATCAGCGAGGAGGATAAGACAACTGCCATGGACAAGTGCAAGGAGGTCCTCTCCTGGCTTGAGAGCAACCAGCTGGCTGAGAAGGAGGAGTATGCCCACAAGCAGAAGGAGCTGGAGAAGGTGTGCAACCCCATCATCATGAAGCTGCACCAAGGCTCCTCACCGGGTGGGATGCCCGGGGGTATGCCCGGTGGCATGCCCGGGGCCGGCTCTGGTGCCCAAGGCAGCAACTCTGGCCCTACTATCGAAGAGGTGGATTAAGGACTATATATATAAAAAAAGGATATTTCAAATTGAGTCATAATTTAATAACAAAAAAATGACTATACTTTGCAGGTTTTTTTTTTTTATAGGATATTTTCTAATTGCTAAACCCATACAGATAATGGGGAACAACACACTTTCATCAAAACAAAACAAAAATTAACAAAATAAAAAAAATATATATATTCTTCATTATAGAAATGTCTGACGTGTTTACTCTGTATAATAGCATGTATGAATGCCTAGTATTTATAGTATTGTGGTGGGTTTTTTTTTCTTTCCAAGTATATTGTAAACATTGGCTTTTTGTCTGAAGAGTTCTTTAATAATAAAGTGTATATATATTTTTTTTTAACATGGTTGAAGGTTTCTTTATTGCTTGGCAATTGTATCTTGAGTTATTAAACATGAATTTTGTGGTACTAAAACGTGGGTTCATCTCTCCCTAGCACTCACTGCCGACCTAATTCCCATAGAGTAGGATTTGTCACTTGGGGTTTATTGACAAAGCTGCAAAATTGCTACAGGTTAATCAATGTTGGTGAATGGGAGTTAAAATGTAATACCTCCAAATAATAAATAGCTTAATGGGACATTTCGCTGCGATTCAATGGCCACTCCTGCTTCGCTGCACACGACCTCGTGTCACTGAAATCCAGTCTGCTTCTATGGTAAGTTTTATTACTGTTTAGGGTAGGGGTTAATTTAAAGGGGTTTTAGCAGGTAAGGGTTAATTTTAAAGCTGTTTTACAGATTTGGGTAGGGGGTTTTAGACACTAATACCCACATACACTAATACCCCCCCCAATACACACACTAATACCCCCCAACACACTACCCCCAAATACACACATACTCCCAAATAAATACACATACACCCACGCACTACCACCCCAAATATATACATACAATTTATATATATATATATATATATATATATATATATATATAAACACACACACAACCCCAAATATACACTAATACCCACAAATATATACACACACACCCCCCCAAATATATACACACAATCACCAATACCCCCCAAATATATACACACTAATAGCCCCCAAATACAAACACTAATACCTCCAAAAACACACTAATACCCGCCCAAATACATACATTAATCCCATATATATATATATATATATATACACTAATCACCCTCAAATACCCCCTCAATACACACAATAATACCCCCCAATACACATACACTAATAACCCCCAAATATATACCCAGTAATACCCCTCAAATATATGTACACACTAATACCCCCAAAATGTACGCTCCCCAAATATACACAATCACTGATACCCCCAAATACACATTACTATATATTATATATATATATATATATATATATATATATATATATATATATATATATATATACACACACACTAATACCCCCCAAAATACACAAACTAATACCCCAAATCTATACATATACACTAATACCCCCCCAGAATACACACACCAGTACCCCCCAAAATACACACTAATGCCCCCCAAATATACACACTAATACTCCCCCAATACACACACTAATACCCCCCCCAATACACACTAATACCCCCCAAAATACACACACACACTAATACCCCCCCAAATACACACACACACACACACACACTAATACCCCCCAAATACACACACACTAATACCCCCCCAAATACACACACACTAATACCCCCCCAAATACACACATTAATACCCCCCCAAATACACACACACATTCATACCCTCCCAAATACACACACTAATACACACACACTACCCCCCCAAATACACACACACACTAATACCCCCCCAAATACACACACACACTAATACCCCCCCAAATACACACACACTAATGCCCCCCCAAATACACACATACTAATACCCCCCAAAATACACACACACACACACTAATACCCCCCCAAATACACACACTAATACCCCCCAAATACACACACACACTAATACCCCCCCAAATACACACACACACACACTAATACCCCCCCAAATACACACACACACACTAATGCCCCCCAAATACACACATAGTAATACCCCCCAAATACACACACACTAATACCCCCCAAATACACACACACTAATGCCCCCCAAATACACACACACACTAATGCCCCCTCAAATACACACACACTAATGCCCCCCCAAATACACACACTAATGCCCCCCCAAATACACACACACTAATGCCCCCCCAAATACACACACACTAATGCCCCCCCAAATACACACACTAATGCCCCCCCAAATACACTCACTAATGCCCCCCAAATACACACACACTAATACCCCCAAATACACACACTAATACCCCCCAAATACACACACTAATACCCCCCCAAATACACACACACACTAATACCCCCCCCAAATACACACACACACTAATACCCCCCCAAATACACACACACTAATACCCCCCCAAATACACACACACACACACACACACTAATACCCCCCCAAATACACACTCACACTAATACCCCCCAAATACACACACACACACTAATACCCCCCCAAATACACACACACACACACTAATACCCCCCCAAATACACACACACACACTAATACCCCCCCAAATACACACACACTAATACCCCCCCAAATACACACACACACACTAATACCCCCCCCAAATACACACACACACTAATACCCCCCCAAATACACACACACACACTAATACCCCCCCAAATACACACACACTAATGCCCCCCCAAATACACACACACACTAATGCCCCCCCAAATACACACTAATGCCCCCCCAAATACACACACACTAATGCCCCCCCAAATACACACACACACTAATACCCCCCCAAATACACACACACTAATACCCCCCTCTAGATATATACACACAATACTCCCCAAATACACACTAATAACCCCCAGATAGTGTGTATATCTGGGGTTATTAGTGTGTGTATAACCCCCAAATATACACACACTAGTACCCACCCCCAGATATACACACTAATACCCCCCCCAAATACACACAAACATACTGATACCCCCCCAAATACACACACACATACTAATACCCCCCCAAATACACACACACTAATACCCCCCCAAATACACACACACATACCCCCCCCAAATACACACAATAATACCCCCCCAAATACACTAATACCCTGCAATACACACACTAATACCCCCACCAAATACACACACACTAATACACACACTAATACCCCCCCAAATACACACACTAATACCCACCCCCCCAATACACAAACTAATACCCCCCAAATACACACACTAATACCCCCCCAAATACACACACTAATACCCCCCAAATACACAATAATACCCCCTCAAATACACACACTAATACCCCCCCAATACACACACACTAATACCCCCCCAAATACACACACACTAATACCCCCCTCTAGATATATACACACTCAATACTCCCCAAATACACACTAATAACCCCCAGATAGTGTGTGTATATCTGGGGTTATTAGTGTGTGTATAACCCCCAAATATACACACACTAGTACCCACCCCCAGATATACACACTAATACCCCCCCCAAATACACACAAACATACTGATACCCCCCCAAATACACACACACATACTAATACCCCCCCAAATACACACACACTAATACCCCCCCAAATACACACACACATACCCCCCCCAAATACACACAATAATACCCCCCCAAATACACTAATACCCTGCAATACACACACTAATACCCCCACCAAATACACACACACTAATACACACACTAATACCCCCCCAAATACACACACTAATACCCACCCCCCCAATACACACAAACTAATACCCCCCAAATACACACACTAATACCCCCCCAAATACACACACTAATACCCCCCAAATACACAATAATACCCCCTCAAATACACACACTAATACCCCCCCAATACACACACACTAATACCCCCCCAAATACACACACACTAATACCCCCCCAAATACACACACACTAATACCCCCCTCTAGATATATACACACTCAATACTCCCCAAATACACACTAATAACCCCCAGATAGTGTGTGTATATCTGGGGTTATTAGTGTGTGTATAACCCCCAAATATACACACACTAGTACCCACCCCCAGATATACGCACTAATACGCCCCCAAATACACACACACATACTAATACCCCCCCAAATACACACACACTAATACCCCCCCAAATACACACACACACTAATACCCCCCCAAATACACACAATAATACCCCCCCAAATACACAAATACCCCGCAATACACACACTAATACCCCCACCAAATACACACACACTAATACCCCCACCAAATACACACACTAATACCCCCACCAAATACACACACTAATACCCCCCCAAATACACACAAACTAATACCCCCCAAATACACACACTAATACCCCCCCAAAAACACACACTAATACCCCCCCAAATAGACTCTAAACCCCCTCAAATACACACTAATACCCCCCAAATACACACTAATGCCCCCCCAAATACACACTAATACCCCCCCAATACACAAACTAATACCCCCCCATACACAAACTAATACCCTCCCAAATACACACACTAATACCCTCCCAAATACATACACACGCTAATACCCTCCCAAATACATACACACACTAATACCCTCCCAAATACATACACACACTAATACCCCCCCAAATACACACTAATACCCCCCCAAATACACACACACTAATACCCCCCAAATACACACACTAATACCCCCCCAAATACACACACTAATACCCCCCAAATACACACACACTAATACCCCCCAAATACACACACACACACACTAATACCCCCCAAATACACACACACTAATACCCCACAAATACACACACACACTAATACCCACCCAAATACACACACACACACACTAATACCCCCCCAAATACACACAATAATACCCCCCCAAATACACACACTAATACCCCGCAATACACACACTAATACCCCCCCAATACACACACTAATACCCCCCCAAATACACACACACTAATACCCCCCAAATACACACACACTAATACCCCCCAAATACATACACACACTAATTCTCCCAAATACATACACACACTAATACCCTCCCAAATACATACACACACTAATACCCTCCCAAATACATACACACACTAATACCCTCCCAAATATATACACACACTAATACCCTCCCAAATACATACACACACTAATACCCTCCCAAATACATACACACACAAATACCCTCCCAAATACATACACACACAAATACCCTCCCAAATACATACACACACAAATACCCTCCCAAATACATACACACACTAATACCCCCCCAAATACACACACTAATACCCCCAAATATACACACACACTAATACCCCCCAAATACACACACACACACACACTAATACCCCCCAAATACATACACACACACACTAATACCCCCCAAATACACACACGAATACCCCCCAAATACACACACACACACACACACACTAATACCCCCCAAATACATACACACACACACACACACACACACACACACACACACACACACACACTAATACCCCCCAAATACACACACACACTAATACCCCCAAATACACACACACACTAATACCCCCCAAATACACACACACACTAATACCCCCAAATACACACACATTAATACCCCCGAAATACACACACATTAATACCCCCCCAAATACATACACACACACACACACACACACACACACACACACACACACACACACACACACACACACACACACTAATACCCCCCAAATACACACACACTAATACCCCCAAATACACACACACACTAATACCCCCCAAATACACACACACACACACACACACACACTAATACCCCCAAATACACACACACACTAATACCCCCAAATACACACACATTAATACCCCCCCAAATACATACACACACACACACACACACACACACTAATACCCCCCAAATACACACACACACACACGAATACCCCCCAAATACACACACACACACACGAATACCCCCCAAATACACACACTCACTAATACCCCCCAAATACACACACACACACACACACACACACACACACACACACACACACACACTAATACCCCCCCAAATACACACACACACACTAATATCCCCCAAAATACACACACTAATATCCCCCAAAATACACACACTAATACCCCCCAATACACACACTAATACCCCCACCAAATACACACACACTAATACCCTCCCAAATACATACACACACTAATTCTCCCAAATACATACACACACTAATACCCTCCCAAATACATACACACACTAATACCCTCCCAAATACATACACACACTAATACCCTCCCAAATATATACACACACTAATACCCTCCCAAATACATACACACACTAATACCCTCCCAAATACATACACACACAAATACCCTCCCAAATACATACACACACAAATACCCTCCCAAATACATACACACACAAATACCCTCCCAAATACATACACACACAAATACCCTCCCAAATACATACACACACTAATACCCCCCCAAATACACACACTAATACCCCCAAATATACACACACACTAATACCCCCCAAATACACACACACACACACACTAATACCCCCCAAATACATACACACACACACTAATACCCCCCAAATACACACACGAATACCCCCCAAATACACACACACACACACACACACACACACACTAATACCCCCCAAATACATACACACACACACACACACACACACACACACACACACACACACACACACACACACACACACACACACACACTAATACCCCCCAAATACACACACACACTAATACCCCCAAATACACACACACACTAATACCCCCCAAATACACACACACACTAATACCCCCAAATACACACACATTAATACCCCCGAAATACACACACATTAATACCCCCCCAAATACATACACACACACACACACACACACACACACACACACTAATACCCCCCAAATACACACACACACACACACACACACACACACACACACACACACACACACACACACACACACACACACACACACACACACACACACACACACACTAATACCCCCCAAATACACACACACACACACACTAATACCCCCCAAATACACACACACTAATACCCCCCAAATACACACACACTAATACCCCCCAAATACACACACACTAATACCCCCAAATACACACACATTAATACCCCCGAAATACACACATTAATACCCCCCCAAATACACACACACACACACACTAATACCCCCCAAATACACACACACTAATACCCCCCTAATACAGACATACACACACACACACACTAATACCCCCCAAATACACACACATTAATACCCCCCAAATACACACACATTAATACCCCCCCAAATACACACACACTAATACACCCCCAAATACATACACACTAATACCCCCCCAAATACACACACACACACACACACACACACACACACACACTAATACCCCCCCAAATACACACACACACACACACACACACACACACACACACACACACACTAATACCCCCAAATACACACACACACACACACACACACACACACACACACTAATACCCCCCAAATACACACACACACACACACACACTAATACCCCCCAAATACACACACACTAATACCCCCCAAATACACACACACTAATACCCCCAAATACACACACACTAATACCCCCAAATACACACACATTAATACCCCCGAAATACACACATTAATACCCCCCCAAATACACACACACACACACACACACTAATACCCCCCAAATACACACACACTAATACCCCCCTAATACACACACACACACACACACACACACACACACACACACACACACACACTAATACCCCCCAAATACACACACATTAATACCCCCCAAATACACACACATTAATACCCCCCCAAATACACACACACTAATACACCCCCAAATACACACACACTAATACCCCCCCAAATACACACACACACACACACACACACACACACACACACTAATACCCCCCCAAATACACACACACACACACACACACACACACACACACACACACACACATATCCCCCAAATACACACACACACACACACACACACACACACACACACACACACACACACACACACTAATACCCCCCAATACACACACTAATACCCCCCCAATACACACACTAATACCCTCCCCAATACACACACTAATACCCTCCCAAATACACACACACACACTAATACCCTCCCAAATACACACACACACACACACACACTAATACCCCCCCAAATACACACACACTAATACCCCCCCAAATACACACACACTAATACACACACACACACACACACACACACACACACACACACACACACACACACACACACACACACACACACACACACACACACTAATACCCTCCCCAATACACACACTAATACCCTCCCCAATACACACACACTAATACCCCCCCAAATACACACACACACACACACACACTAATACCCCCCAAAATACACACACACACACTAATACCCCACCAAATACACACACTAATACCCCCCCAAATACACACACACTAATACCCCACAAATACACACACACACTAATACCCACCCAAATAATCACACACACTAATACCCCCCCAAATAAACACACTAATACCCCCCCAAATACACACAATAATACCCCCCCAAATACACACACTAATACCCCGCAATACACACACTAATACCCCCCCAATACACACACTAATACCCCCCCAAATACACACACACTAATACCCCCCAAATACACACACACACACTAAGACCCCCCAATACACACACTAATACCCCCCAATACACACACTAATACCCTCCCCAATACACACACTAATACCCTCCCCAATACACACACACTAATACCCCCCCAAATACACACACACACACTAATACCCCCCCAAATACACACACACACACTAATACCCCTCCAAATACACTAATACCCCCCAATACACACACTAATACCCCCACCAAATACACACACACTAATACCCCCACCAAATACACAAACACTAATACCCCCCCAAATACACACACACTAATACCCCCCCAAATACACACACTAATACCCCCCCAATACACACACTAATACCCCCCAATACACACACACTAATACCCCCCCAAATACACACACACAAACACACTAATACCCTCCCCAAATAAACACACACACTAATACCCCCCAAATACATACACACACACACACACACACACACACACACACACACACACACACACACACACACACACACACACACACACACACACACACTAATACCCCCCAAATACACACACACTAATACCCCCAAATACACACACACACTAATACCCCCCAAATACACACACACACACACACACTAATACCCCCAAATACACACACACACTAATACCCCCAAATACACACACATTAATACCCCCCCAAATACATACACACACACACACACACACACACACACACACACACACTAATACCCCCCAAATACACACACACACACACGAATACCCCCCAAATACACACACACACACACGAATACCCCCCAAATACACACACTCACTAATACCCCCCAAATACACACACACACACACACACACACACACTAATACCCCCCCAAATACACACACACACACTAATATCCCCCAAAATACACACACTAATATCCCCCAAAATACACACACTAATACCCCCCAATACACACACTAATACCCCCACCAAATACACACACACTAATACCCTCCCAAATACATACACACACTAATTCTCCCAAATACATACACACACTAATACCCTCCCAAATACATACACACACTAATACCCTCCCAAATACATACACACACTAATACCCTCCCAAATATATACACACACTAATACCCTCCCAAATACATACACACACTAATACCCTCCCAAATACATACACACACAAATACCCTCCCAAATACATACACACACAAATACCCTCCCAAATACATACACACACAAATACCCTCCCAAATACATACACACACTAATACCCCCCCAAATACACACACTAATACCCCCAAATATACACACACACTAATACCCCCCAAATACACACACACACACACACACTAATACCCCCCAAATACATACACACACACAC